>NW_027660197.1:0-207000 GCF_963210335.1 Falco punctatus | reverse complement strand
TGTCCAAATACATTGAATCCTGGAGAACGGTGATTTCATGTCAGAGATTTGAGTCTATTAACTGCTGGTGCAGGTTTTCTTGGGAGCGAGGATATGAGTGCAAGGCTCCATCAATAATGCTGCGTTAGGATTGTTGCAGAGAGCTGTGCGGATGCATGTGAATGGGTGGGTTGTGTTGCTCGTCCGTAGGCTCGTTTCCTCTGATGCCTTAGAGCAGTCTCCTCTGACTGTGCCTTGGGATCCAGCAGCACCCTGGATGTAGGGAGATATGTCCCTTGCCAGGATCTTATTGCATCACTGACTGGCTTCCTGGAGCATGGCAGGACATCTGGTGAATTATACAGCGTCCAGAGAGATCCCAGCAACACTGCAGCAATCACCGTGGTCTCGGTGGTGTTGGGCAAATCATCCCGCTGGGGCCTCGGCCGCTGGGAATAACACCTGCCGGGACCCATCGCCACTCCCTCGCTGTTTGAAGATTTACGCTTGCAGGGTTCTCCCAGGTTCTTGCTGAAGCTGGATTTTTTTTGTGTAGTGGAAGTTCACCATTTTGGTGTTCGGTTTGGGTTATTTTGAGCCAGGATCACATTCTAGTGTCAGAGAAATGCCACGTGGGCACTGACCCAGCTCCAGTTCTGCTTCCGACAGCAGCGGTGATGCAGGAACGGGAGGAGGCCAGGGCAACTAGGGCTTTGTGTCATGGGCGATGTCTCATACCCCCTGTGGAGACCCGCAGGCAGCCGGAGCAGATTGCAAAGCCCTGATATTCCTCTTCTGCCAGTTGTTGCCTGCAAGCAGAGGGAGGCTTGGACAGTGAGCCCTGGCCGGGGTAGCCAGCTCTGACGGGACCTTGCCTTTGTTTGTGAGCTGGTTTACAGATCTCTTCTGCGATGATGAAGGCAGGCTTGGTTTTCTTTCTTTCTATCTTTGTAACTAAGAATGGAGAAATCCATTTGACTTGCTAAATCTCTTCTGACCTGAGAAAAGGTGTTCACATGGCTGTAGTGACACAGGGGTATAAGGGAAGGTTTGGAGGGAAACCGTATCTTTTCTTTAGGTCAGCTGGCACTTCTGAAGAGAGCCTTGATATGCTGAAGCCAGCCAGTTTAGGTCCTTTATTATAGCCCTAATTAAAAAAAAAAAAAAACCAAACAAAAAAAAACCCCAAAAACCAAGCCTTTACCAGGTGCTAGTAAAGGTAAGGGACTTAATTTTTTTCACAGCTGCTTCCAAAGTCTTACACATTTTGTAAGTGTTGTTTGCTCCTTGCTCGTCATTGATGCTCTAAATAAAGGCTTACAGGGCTGTGGTTGAAAACAAGAAATGTAACGTTTGAAGATAAATGGTTTGTTGTCTCCTGTCTTAGGAGGGAGATGTCTGGCCAAATTCTTCAGTTGAAATTTACGTGATCTTCAAACCCCGAGAAGCCAGAGTGTATCAACAGTCTACTGCGACATCTCAGGTACAGCTCCTTTCTCCTCCTCCTGCTACCCACAGCAAAGGCGAGGCACAAATACTCTTCCAGCCCAGTTGGTTCCCACGGAATTTCTAGTCAGGGCCGGTGGTCAGCAGGGCAGTGCCGGCACCTTCCTGCTGTCCCTGTGGCTCCCAGCTGGTCTGTGCAGAGCCAGGGCTTAGCGCGCCTGGCTCCGACCGCTGATCCCAGAGCAGCCAAAGCAGCGAGCTTTCATACCATGCATTCGTTGTGCTGCAAGGTGTTTGTAAAGGCAGAGAGGTACACAGCAGAAGAGCTTTGGTGGATGGGCACTAAGCCCCTACAGACCTCCAGGAGGAGCCTTTATTACGTGGATGCACCACTGGGCTCCTGAGGCGGTAGGAGCTGAGTGAATCGTGCTCCCTGCCCCTGGGTCACCTCCCGCTCTCCAGGCGCTGCCAGACCGTAGGTGGCTGAGCCCTGCTGAGCGCAGGGTGTCTGTGAAAGTGCCACACGTGTGCTGCTGTCCCTGCGTGGGAATCGTCACCTCGTGGCTCAAGTCTATGCTTCATCTGGGTCGCGTGTTACAGGGCTCGCTGTCCTCAGCAGGGTGAGCACCCTCCCCAGAAGTCAGAGTGCGAGCAGTCTGCTAGACAAGCTTTATGCTCCTCCCGACTTACAGGAGTGCTGTCAGGTCTTTTTCTGGGAGCGGTTATCACTGACCCACCGAGTTACGCCGCCTTTGCCCTTACAGAGGTGATGGCCTTGCTGTGCTGGCACGGGGCAGGGAATGCTTGCAGCAAGCTCCGTGGTTCAGGTTACCTTGTCCTTCCTCTCCGTCCGTGTGGTGCTGCTTGAGGTGTTTTTCAAGAGTGGGAGGTCCCTGTCAGATTTCCATCCAGGGAACACTCTGGGTTTCCCCATCTAAGAGGAAGGAGGTGCGAGGCCCGTGGTCCCCAGCAGCCAGGCTCCCGTTCTGGAGGGTGCTGAGATCACTAACCCAGCTGCTTCGAGCCATTCCTTACTGCTCCAAGCTGACAGATACAAAGGCCATGAAACAGCTTTTTATTTATACGGTAATTGCGCAGGGTTTACTTGGCAAATGCCACCTACAGTAATTAACCAGGGCTCGTGTTAACAAACCGCCTTCCTGGCCGCCAGCTGCAGTTGTTAGAGCTGTGGAAGGAAAGGATTGATTTAAAAAGTTGCTCCCAAGGGAATCCTGGCTCAGCGCTGTGCTCCTGGCCCTGGGATTTTTGCTCTGGTGGTGGGGCTGTCCATCACTTTGCTGTAGGGATCTCCAAGGGTTGTGCCTGGAGAGCTGTTGTTGTTGTTGTGGCAGAGAAATAGGAAAATTACTTACATGCAACCTGGGAGTTACAGGAAACAGAGCTGGGCAAGCGATCGGTGTTTAGAAAGAGGAGCCTGCTCTGGAAAAACCCTCGTGGTCCCTCAGGAGATCTGAACTCTTCCATGGGCCCCTTGGGAGAGGACCTCAAGGAGGTCACCTACCCCCCATCCCTCACAAAACAGAGCTGAGCCGCTGTATCGTCAGGGTGGAAACTGTCCCAGGGTGCAAAAAGAGTTTAAAGAAGAAACCAGTGATCTTTAACTAGGGAGTCATTAATTTTGCTTCTTGACGACTCTGAGCAGTGTGACTGCCTTCCTCGTGCATTTGCATGCCAGTCACAGATCCCTTTGGAGGACGATTTGCAGACAGTGTGTGCCCCTTGCAGGGAATATTTAGAAGCTTTGCCCTAGTGCAGCACTGTGAAATGTGCAGCTGGATCTCAAGCCCCACGGGGAAGTGGCTGGCCTCCACGTTTTTTTGCAGTTGCCTCCATAAATTGCTTAGCCGAACACTTCTGGATCAGGTGATTTACAGAACTCATCAGCACTGTGCAACTTGCAAAGCCAGCAGTTAAGAAGTGGTTTGAAATCTGTTTTGTTTAAGCTCAAAATGAACTTTCTTAGTTATTCATGCAAATAAAGCCATGGCTCTTGAGTGCTGGAAGGAAGCACATGGTGGGGGGGCTCAGTCACCTAAAATTCCTTTTTTTGTTGTTTTTTTCTGGATATGGAATTCGTCTGATTTCTTCCAAAACCCATTTCTAAGCCACTTTTGCAGGGAGAATCAAAATCCTAAAAGCTGATCACTCCTTCACCTTGCCGTGTCCTACATCGTGTAAAACTGGATCTCTGTGTTGATGTGGTTGGATGAGAATCACATTCAAAACCAATCTCAAAACCTGGGGACGTTCTGTGGGCAAAAAAATGAGTGCCAGAAAGCAGCAGAAGTTAGGGACCTGGGAAACAGTTCTGTGCTGTTGGGCCACCCACACCCCTATTTCTTTGAATGCCGAGTTGTAATCCCTCCATGACGTGCCAAGGTGTTAACCCGACTGAGATCCGAATTCTCACTCCACAGAACCAGGTGTGGCTTTGGGACTGAGGACAAGGAGGCTGCGGCCCCTCCATGCCCTGGTCCATGTGCTCTGGGACATGCTGCGGTGGGAGCATCACACGGTCCCAGCCCGGGGTACCCAGGCCTTGGGCAGCGGCTGGGTGCTCCTGGAAGCCCCAGCTGCTAGCGAGGAGCAGGACATACTCTCTTTTTTCTTTCTTTTTCTCTCGGCTGTCCTGAATGGTCTGTATTTTACTCTGCTCCTCCTCCTTTCAGGAGAGCACTCTCTGAGGTTCACCTGGAAGGAGAGAGCGTAAAACTCCCAGGGTTTCCTAAAGTTCCAGCATCAGTGTAGGGGCAGAAGAAAGGATAGCTTCCGCAGACCTTCCAGGAGAGGCTGAGGGCCTGCTGCAGAAGGGAAAGAATGGCCCCTGATTTTTTTTGATGATAGTGGCCATGGGACGTGCCTCACCCATGATTATGGACAAAACTTGTCCCTTGGAAATCTTTGTCATTTTCTAAGAGCTCTGATGGTTTAGAATGTCAAGTTTTTAATGAAAATTAAGCCACATATGATGCAAGATGGAAAAATCTTCTGAACAGCAAGCACCCAGTACTGCCTCTTTTCGGGTGTCTGTGCAATAGAAGTACACAGCCCTCTGATGCGTGCCTGAGCTGTGAAGTGTAACTCATCTCTGCTGTCAGCTGGCCTTCGGCTGGATCCACTTAAAACCCACTGAATTCAGCAAAAGCTCCCTAGCTCTTCCTTTCTGGCTTTGGACGTGATCAAACATCCCCGTGCCACGGTTGCAAGCCCAAAGTCAGGGATCACTGAAAAGGCTGTTCCAGGAGGGTTTTTTCCGAGTCGTGATCTAGTCACACGTGGGCTGCTCTTTGCAATAAGAGGCTGGTTTGGACATTCTGGAATGACTAAGCAGCAGACTTTTATAAAAAAAGAAACCAACTTTCAGTCCCTAAGCTTTAGTTAATGGTGGGTGTCACACAAAAGGAGCTCAAAGGGTAGAGGCATAGTTTTGCACAAAAGCCACAGTGACGGTTGTGTACAACTTCTGGGGCTTTCTTCTGCTCCTTGTGCTACTCGCTTTCCGTACAAGAGTAGAATGGGATGGCAGGGTGACCTAAGCCAAAATCTGAGCTAGAATTCAGGCACTTTAGGCTGCTCCAGTGGTTCAGGAAAGCCTTCAGACTGAAAGATCCTGCACTATGCCATCTTAGCAGACTTAAGGAAGAAAATGAGCATCTTGGAGTTCAGCTGTAAGCCTTGTGGTCTCAGTTGCCTTTGCAGCAAGGGGTATGTGTGTTAGCAGTACACTTAGAGCTTATCTGGTTTCAGTAGCGAGGAGGCTGGTTTTCCGTAACTGCTCGGCATGCTTCAGGTGGGGCATCTTTACAAAGCTGAGCTCTTGGTTTGATGGTGGGAACAGGTGAGTGCTGCTCGCTGGAGACCGTAAAGCCCTGTCTTAACAAGGCGCTGCTGCAGGCGGTGAGCCCTGGAGCGCCCCGGTACGGAGCCCTGCGTTAGGCGCAGGTGGTGGCTGAGATGCTCTGCCTGCTTGAGGCAGCGCTCGGGTGCGCGCGTCGCTGTCAGCAGGCTGCTGGGGTATCGCTGTCAGCAGGCTGCTTTGCCTTGCTTGGGCTCATACTTCTCAGCTCCTGTGCGGTCGTCTCCGATTGCAGCGATACAGACAGCAGGTTTTTCTCTCCGGCTCTGTTTTGTGAGCTTTGTGCCTTCTCTGAATGGATTTCAAAGCTCGTTTAAGTGCATGGGAAGGAATTCAGAAATCATGTTTTATATGCAGCATCACTTTCTGAGGGTGCAAACTGATTGCTAAGTTACAAACCAGCCCAAGGGCTCCGTCAGAAGTTAGAAACCAGCCGCAAAGTTTATCTTTTCACAGAGCACCTAGTGCTGGTGCCACCCAGCCCGGAGTCAGGGACTAGCACTGAGGCTGCCTGGAAAATCCAGGCGAACCGAAGGAATTCTGTACTGACATGGCAACCTCTCCCCAGGCCCGTGAGACCAGGCTGCCCCTGCACATCAAAGGGAGCGGCATAGGGCCCCAGCTCCGCTTCAGCTTTGACCAGCTGGACATCGGGAAGGTTTCTGTTGGATCAGCCCACAGCTATGAGGTGAGCAGTGGGGCTTGCTGGGGTTGGGGTGGATCCTGATGGCCCCTGGCAGCAGTGAGCTTTGTGGACCTGCTGGATTTCTGGCAACACAGGCAGTTATGTGCATGGATTATTTGATGTAAGTTAAATGTGGGAGTTTTTGCAGAATCTGGATAGTTTTGATGGGGTCTGAAAGGTGCGTATGTTGTCCACAAAGCCCCGATCCCTGCGTTTTGGCAACCTCCCTTTGAGATCAGCTGGGAGGCTTCGTGCAGAAAATCCAGCCCTTGACACATGAAAGCAACACCGGGTCAAAAAGGTCAGGGGCTTTTGTTTCAGCCCTAGATGATGCACCCAGGTTTCAGCACCCTGGTACCCTGGCGGTTAAAAAGCAGCTGGAACAAACGTGTTGTGTTCCGACTCGAGTCCGTTGCAAACACCTTTCAGTGAAGCGCATCCAGCTGGTTCCTGGCGCCGGAGGGAAGCCGGGCAGCCTCCCCGCGCAGAGCTGCCCGCGCAGGCACCGGGAGCGCTGTCCCTGCTGAGCAGCCTCCTGCCACCCTTCAGACCTGGTGCCCCTCTGGCTCTATGAACAGAGCAGGGCAGTTCTGGAAATGAAGCAAAGGAGCTTTCTGCGTATTTGCCTCCCCCCGCCGATTGTGGCAAGTTTTCTCAAAATAAAAACCGCAAACAAAAAGATACAGCGACTGAAAGAGGTAGAAAATGAGGCAATACATCATGCCAGACACTTTCAAAAGCTTGACTTTTACAGGGAAGGACACGTTAAGGTGTTTTCTTACCAAAATACTGTGCGCTGTATGCATTTTTGAATGCTGATTCTTTATTGATTCTATATATATCCATTTATTGGTTTCATTACTGGAGAAAATGTGCATAAGTAGATGATACTGTAAGTGCTGTATTAGTAGCCAGACTGGAGGTAAACCTCAGTGTAGGATCCCTAAGTGCAATTTGTAATGAAGGTGTAAAACGTATGAGTAGTTTCCAAGTTACCAGTGCAGAATTTGAATACATGAATGTTTTCAACAGCGGCTACAAAATTAAAAAAAAAAAGGGCTGTACCTCTGCTTCTGTCTCGGTTTTTCTGACAGGTTTTGTGAGGACAAAACTTAGGGAAAATAACTGCCAAGCAGGTAGGTAAGTCCACAGAAATGGCAGGATTTCACCTGCAGCCTTCGGAAACTGTAGAGCTTTGCTTTGGGTAGGTTTGGTGACCACCAGTGTGCTGATACTCACAGGCAGGCGTGGGCATTTCTTGCTGAATCTCAGCAAATGCTGCAGGATTGTGTAGCTTGTTGGAACAGTAAATAACGGTAAATTAGTAGATGATGGCTGTGAATATTTATGAAAGAGATTCTTTAGAGCGGGTGGAGCTGCTATGCCCCTCACTCTCATCCTTTCTTGACATGTCTGGTTGAGCAGAGACAAAGAGACTCTCAGATTAAAGAAAAGAATAAAATGCGCCTCACTGACGTACCCTAGCAGAGTCGGGGAGTGCTGCTGAAGCTGGTTATGGGGCTGTCCCGAGGTATTTTCTACATCCAGTAAACTTGCTGGCTGTAATGGGAGCTGAATGTGTTTTGCCCTTGGCAGGACTGGGCTCATCTGGAGCGGGAGCAGTTAGGTGACGATTCGCTAGTAATGCTGCGACCGCCCTTTGCTGCTCTTTGGGGCAGGTCTGCATCGCCTTGGTGATGCTGAGCACATCCTCAGCCCTGCAAGTCCAAGCGGACTGCTCTGTGCCAGTGGAATAAACCCAGAGTGACTCTCTTTATGTGAAGTCATCACTGGGGTTTTTTGCATGCAAACCCCCAAAGGCAGAAACTGTCCTGTTGTGTTTTCTTCAGCTTCAGCCAAGCAGCAGCACACAGCATCTTCTGCCTTTTGTGGAAGTTTAATTAGAAAACAAATCAGCCTTCTGTAAGGAAAGAAAATTCCTCATGTATTTCCATTTTGTTTTCTTGCTGCTGCAGGTGGTCCTGTTTAACAAAGGAGTCATCGATGCCCCCTTCAAGTTGGTCCCTCCAGCGACCGCTCAGGGCTCCTGCTTCTCCTTTCTCCCCCAGGAGGGCATCGTTTTACCAGATGGCCTCCAAGTCATCCAGATCTCCTTCAGTTCCACCGCCCTGGGGCAGTTCACAGAAGAATTCCGGTTCAGTGTGGATGGGTCCCCTGCACCTGTGACCTTGACCGTCAGGTGAGGAGGGTTACAGGAGCCTGGGGGGTGCCTCCACAGTAATTCCCACTGCAGACTCCTCTCCTCGAGATGGCATCTGTCTCCTTGCTTTCTGTCTTGCCTTTATTTCAAGGATCCCTGTCCAGCCCTTACCTCTCATTCTCCAGCCCCACAACTCAAGCTGTTTGTTTCAAATGCTTTTGAGATGCCCACCCACTGGGGCAAGCCGAGCCTCCCTCTTCAGGGGGGGTTGTGCACTGGATTTAGCTCTCCAGAGAGGAAAAACTCCCAGATCTTTTGAGTGGAGGTGAGCTGGCTGGTGGGACACGGGGCTGCAGAGGAAGGAACAGCGGTGGGAGCGCAGGTGGTTCCTCTCCTACCTTGTGCTCCTTCCTGCTCTGCGAGGACCCCGATCTCCCTTCAGAAGCACTATTGGAAGATGTGGCTGTTGCCATAAAGACTGCCCTCTTCCCCCGTTCTCTTGCAAGCTGTGCTGTTACCGGCTGTAGCGCACAGGGCTCTGGGCTGGCTGCTTGGCCGAGCCCTCTGGGCAGTCCTTCAGGTCTGACTTCCTTGAGCACAGCTCCTGTGTGCTCAGCAGAAACGGCAGTTATTTCCCCCCTCGCTGCAAGGCTCACCCTTGGCAGTTTCCCAGTGTGAGACCCAGGTGTGGCTGGTTTGGAGGCAGTTTTCTATCATCTTTTGGCAAGTGCTATTACGGAAAGCATGTCTGCTCCCTTTGCTCCATCCAGAGTAGGATGCTGGGGCTTGGCAGGTTAAGTCTGATTACGTGAGGTCCTTGGAGAGGGAACCTCATTGTCAGAAGGGATTTGCTACCTAACTTGTTCTCAGGAACTAATTCAGCTCCAGGAATCAAGAATTAGCATGGGATTGAAACTCCTGAAAGTCAGATTTTGAGTGCTTTTTGATTGTGCAGTCAGAAGATGCCCAAGCCATAGGTGATTACTCCTTACTTGGAAACAGACCTGACGAGGTCCTGAACACTTGTTCTTTTGCTGTTTAGAAAGGGATGCTGGAACTGGGACACCACGGGTGAGTGCAGGTCCCTCCTGCGGGAGGCTGGGGTCTGTTCATGTGTACGAGAGACCCGGTGGTAGTCCTGTGAATAAAACTAGAAGGCACGGGTCACTGTGCTCCTTGATTTGTATTTGTTTTTTTCACCAAGAGGCAGAGCTGGCATTGATTGGCATCAACCATGAAATTAATGAATGTTGTGCAGCTTCAAGTGCTGATTTCAGTGGATGTTGGTGAGTTTTGGAGTTTGGAACCTCTCTGAATTTAGGGATGGGCGAGCTGGTGTGGTGGCTTCAGGACACTCGTGTTGGGTGGTGCAAACAGTCTTGCTCTTGGATGTGTCAGCCGGTGCACTGGTGACAAGCTGATACTTTCCTCCAAGATTCAACCGTCCACTGTGTAGAACTTGTGCTGCGTTTCTCAGTAGATGTCTGGGGCTCCTGTGGATTCGTGCCTCAAATTCCTGCACGTGTAATGATAGTGTTGAATAAGGTCTGAGGAAGATGTCCATGTAGCCCATGGAAAGGCCAGTTCCAGCAAAGAGATACCAAAGCAGGGAACCTGTGGCTGAGAGGGCTAGTTACAATGAACCTGCTTCTGCATGGACAGCTCTGCCCGTCACATGACAGATGGGGAAACTGAGGCACAGAGCCATCACTTGTTCAGGGTCCTTCACTGGGCCAGCAGCAACCTGGGGGTGTACCCTGCCTGCCCTGGTGCCCTGAGCCACCTCAGCAGCTGCCACCTGCTGACCACGTTGCTTTGGCTGCCTCCTGTGCACAGGGATGCTGTGCCGAGCGCAGGGGTGACGGGTTGATTTGAAGCCCACTGTGCTGCTGAGACCAGCTTCTATCTGTCCCGGTGGTAACGAAAGCCGAACGCTTTGCAGTTCTTTTTGACCAAGCCAGTTCCTCCTCTGCCTTTGTCCTTACGGGGGCTGTGTCATCGGACCGACTTTCCCTTTGAATGTACCTTCCCTCCATTCGGCGACGTCTCCTTTGGTGAGTGTGCCCTGGGCTTGGACCGCCGGTGGGGAGGTCTGTGCCTTACTGAAATGAAGCGCTTTGGGAGCGTCTGTCGCTTGTGTTCCTCCACAGCAGCCTTCAGGGTGTTAGAACCAGGGCTGCCGCTTGCTCAGGTGGTATTGCTGCCGTGAGATCCAACAGGACCAAAGGAATAGAAAGTCAGTATTTTTCTGGTGCCCTCAGAGCCTGCTCAGCCCCAACCTCCCAATCCTTGGCGGCAGAATGATGGTGAAAGCCCTTGTCCCAGAAGGGCCCAGGGGATGGGGCTGCAGGAGAAGGGAGTTGGAGCCACACGCTAGCCTGTGGCTGCTCAGGGCGAACGTTCCTGTTGCAAGGCGAGGACACCACTTACCCACTTGACCTTTAGTGTGAGCTGTTAATTTGTGCTGTGAGGGCTCCTCGTTATCACCTGCCCGGTAATAAGCCCAGGCAGTAGCTCGGCATTGGATTGGGCAGTGATGTCTCCAGAGATGTGGGCTCCTCCTCCTTGCCCAGCCGAAGCACTGCTCCACTGACGGAGCCGGTGGCTGAGCACCCAGAGCATCTTCACTGAAACGCAGATTCTGATTCTCCATCTCGAGTCTCAGAGAAAAGGCTTTGTACTGAGATGATCTAAAGTTTACATGTGGAATCAATTGTGGATTGATTGAAGGGCCATGATCATTCTGTGCCCAGGATGCCTCTGTGGTTTCATGCTGTTCATGGACTTTCTAGGAAAACTCGATACTTTCCCTGAGCCACTGCCCCCTCTCCCTGCATCACCACTCGGCCACTTCTCTGCTTCCTTTGGAATAAATAAACCCACAAGAAACGCACCGGCAGAAATGCGGTTGTGTAATAGGAGATTCATCCTACTTAATCTGATTTCATTAACAAGGCCTTTTCAGCTGAAGGCAGCTATTGTATTTTTGCTTCTTGTCACTGTGCTGCTGGCTGTTGTCTGCATCTGGTGACTTCGGTCCCATTTGGGGCTGTGCAGTGGGTCAGTCGGTGCATGTCCTTTCTGTGCCCCACCCCCGCCTCCCTGCCGGAGTAATTGCTGGCGGTGGGCAATGGTCACTGCTGCTGGGCACAGAGAAACTATCTGCTGTGTCTGCAGGTGGTTTTCCTCCCTGTCTTTATTCAAATAGCACTCGGTAAGCAGGGCATGGGAGGTGTCTTCTGGCAGAGCTGGTGTCCGTTCCAGACCAAGCTGCGGGCTGGTGTCCTGCCTCTGCAGAACAGCCACCCCCTCACCCAGTGTGGTTGTACCACTGGTTTTCCGTTGTGGAAAGCAAGTGTCAGAGCTGAAGTGATGTCAGGCTTTGTGGGCAGTAATCAAAGGCAGTGTGGATGTGATGTCCCCGTGTGTTAGGTAAGGTGAGACACAGTTCCTGCTCATTTCTAAGGAAGCATCAGGTTTGCCTGCAGTGAGGTGGGCTGAGTTGTCATGTGCTCAGTCTGGTTGCCCCAAAACAGGAGATGCCTTAAGGGTCCTGCCTAGAGAAACTGCATTAGAGTGCAATGCATCATGTTGTAGTGCCCAGTTTCATCCTTTCTTTTCCTTACATGACAATGCCCTACTTTCATATATTGAAAACTGGGGGAATGTTCACAGAGTTAATGGGAGATTTTACAGGCTGACTTTTCAGAATAAATGCTCTGTCTGGATGCACACTGATCAGTGAGAAAGAGTTGGGGCTGGTTTGGGGGCAGGTGAGAGAGCTCCTCACAGGTAGAGACAGCTCTTCAGCACCAACGGCACCGCCCATTGCCAAGGAAGCAAGCTGTGCCATCCATGGAAAAAGCAACTCCAGTCACAACTCACTCCTCCCTGAGCTTCTCCATTACCTCTCATTCACACTGAAAAGAGATAAACAACAAGCACCGGTCTGTCCTAACAGGAGAGTCACACCAGGAATCACGGGATAACTGGGGACTTAACTGATATTTGTCTCACCTTCCCAGGCTTTCCTCGCACCCTGCCGTGTCGCCTCACTAACACCTCCTTGGTTCCCATGACTTTCAACCTTCGCATCCCTGGCGATGGCTCAGGACAGCGCAGCGTCACCAGTTTTGCTCAGATATCAGACAACACTTGCCCGTCCTGGAGAAAGGGAGCCCAACATCACATCAAGCCAACTGAATTCACCATAATGCCCTGAAAGGGGACCATCCGCTCCCAAGGAGCCCTGCATATCCAGGTATGGCACGAGCCCGGCCATACGTGCTTCAACAGTGGAGCTGAAGCTTCACTGGTGCGCAGGAGGGCTGTAGTGCTGCTGGCTTTGGGCATAACGCAAGTAAGAGATCGGTGTTCGTGTTAGGTTTTTGTGAGCTGGGGTACTCTGGGGCAGAGCACCGTTTTGTTTCCAAAGTTGTAAGCCAAGGATCATGTACCCTACGGTCAAGCACAGAAGCCATGCGTGTGTGTCTGAGCTGCTTAGAGCGATTTGATTTAAAGCGGGCCGAGGAAGGATGAGGGCAGAAGGTGACTGTTGAAAGGAAGATGTCATTGCATAAAGCAGTTTGCTATTCTTCCCGCTCTTATCTTTCCTCTCGTGTTGAGCAGAATGGTTGCATCCACTGCAGCGAGGACTGGAAAAGCTCCAGCAGCCGTGAGCTGCACAGCTGCTGCACGTTTTGCCCTCAGCTTCCCACTGTAAAACTGGAC
Organism: Falco punctatus; assembly: GCF_963210335.1. Lineage (NCBI taxonomy): Eukaryota > Metazoa > Chordata > Aves > Falconiformes > Falconidae > Falco > Falco punctatus. Next base: position 194,121 of record NW_027660197.1, on the reverse strand, counting down.
TCATTCTGTGAAAGTCAACAGATTTCCTCTGGATTTATGCTGTTGTAGTCGAGAGTAAAAATTGGTCCCAGTGGCAAGTAGAACATTAATTGTGCTTTAATTTAGCTTACATATGCCCTGGTATGCAAGGCGTACTTAATAAATCGGATATCGCCAGAAGAGTTTTGTTACTCGGAAAGACAGTGGTCTACACGTGGACCAGCAGAAGAAGTAAGGCAAAATATCGCTCCCTTTCCTGACCGTGGGTGAGAGCCAGAGGACACCACGCGTGGCTGATGGCTTCTGGCAGTGATTAAGTATTTGACGCTCTTCTCCTCTACCAGGTCACCCTGTGTTCCAACACGGTGAGGCGATACGAGCTGGCGCTGGTGGTGGACGTGGGTGGTGTTGGCCAGGAGGTGTTGGCGCTGCCTCTCACAGCCAGGTACCGGCGCTTTCCTTGCAGCTGGCCACCTTTCCCCGCGTACCCATGCCCAGCGCGCTGCCCGGCGTGGGGTGTCCTGGCTTCAGCTCCAAATGAGAAATGTTGCTTAACGAGCTAGTTCTGCCCAGCTCGCTGTGAGCACAGCCGTGCTTTGAAAGCAGCCCATGATGAGATGTGCTCAGTGCTCAGGGCCATGTCTCTGTCTTATTTTTATTTTATATTTTTTTAAGGGAGCAGTGATTATATTCACTATTGGCCTGTTGTCTGGGACTTGAGGAGTAACGAATCTCCAAAGGGCTGCCCCTGCTTCTCCCTGCAAGTGGTGGGCTTGTGCTGGGTTGGCCCAAAATGCAGCATTTGTTTGGAAGGCGGCGAGCAGCCTGCTGAAAGCTGGGGTCTGGCTCAGTTAGTGAAGGCGTGTGCAAATGGGAAAGGGGCTTGCGGCAGGAGTGGTGAGGGGAAACTAGTCCTTGGTGTGGCAGGTGAGCTCAGGTTTCTCTGGTTCTCTTGAGCATGAACGTTCCCAGACTTAAGCCAAAAGCTGCTCTTGCTGCAGCCACGTTCAATGCCGTTGCGCCGCAGCGGGTGCCAGTTTAATGACAAGAGGGACGCAGTTCGCTGGCGCTGTTCCCTCTCCCCGGCAGAGTCACCCACTGGGTGCCTGGGCTGCAATTTTGTAAAACGAGTGGGAATGGGAAGAGTCAGCGTGTGGGCTGGTGGGTGGAGGACCCAGGCAGCTGCAGGAGCTGGGAGAGGCTGGTCACCCACTGCAAGAGGCAGGCGGTGCTGGTGCCCTCCATCGCGGGGGCAAGCGGCTGAGGTTTCAGGCAGGGCGAGAGCGGTACGGGAGAGGAGGGAGTTGCTTTTACTGAGATGCTGGAGTCTTGTTTTCCTTGAGCTTTGGGGAGCGCTGGTCCCCAGCGGGAAGGCTCCCGCAGAGCTCGTGCCTTGCTGGGACTGTGGGAGGGTCCTTGCCGGCCTCCTGGGGCAAAGGAGGGGCAGAGCTTGATGAGAGAGCACTGGGGCAGGGCACTGGGCAGCCTCTGCCACGGGAGTCTGGGGCTGCCCCTCCTTTACAAGAGGCTGTTGAGTAAGAAGAAGTTAGAGGTGATCGATTGCCGTAGAGGTAGGAAATGTCTATCTGGCAGAGACAAATGCGTTGCGTCTGTTTCATGCTGTTTGGGGAGTAAACAACTTCTACAGTCTCTCAGTGTCTCTAATTCCCTTTGGTCATCTCTTCACCCGGATGTGTCGTTCCTCTGCTGCACGTGCTCAGCCCTGTTCTGACATTTGGATGGTGCTGTCTGAAGTTCCCTTACGAGTGGATGCTGACCCTTGTGAACGACAGCGATCTTCCAGGCTGCTGTGGAGTCCTTCCTCAGGCTTGGCGTCGTGTTCGCCTCCTGCCCTCAAACGTCGTTATTGAGGAGTTTATTAGGAAAAAAATGGGGTTTGGATAAGACCTTGCTGTTTCATATTCAAACCTAAAGTTTTGGAGAGAACGGGAAGCCACCTGAATATGAACTTCAGGAGCGGTTTGAACTCTTCAGGAAGCAGTTTCGGTTCTAGTCTTTGGGGTGCTTTCATGCAGGAGAATTTTGAGGGTTGTGAAAAGCTGCTGCAAGGAGGCCACCAGCACCGGAGTGGGTGTTTGTGGGTGCAGCAGCTTTTGGACCCTGCGAGGATGCTAATTAGGCCTATATAAATCTTGCACCTTGTGTTGCGCCTTTCTGCTTTCTCTTAGGGATTTTTAAAAATGTGGGTGAATTGCCGTTGTGGTAGATGTTAAGGAGCTTGAAGTTTCCTCAGAGGTCACTCTGAAGTTGTCTTTGATTCTGTCCCTTATAGAGCACAAGGAAGATGCTGCTGTGTGGTACTCCAGCCCTGTGCCGTGTGGGATTATCCAGCCTCACAGCTCGGTGGAGATCCCGTTTACGCTGGAAGCCCAGGCGATAGGAAGGCAGGACACTATGGCTAGTGTCTCAGTGTTTGGGAATGAAAGATCCCCGCTGGTGAGTGCCAGGCGAGATGCGTGCCTTTGTGTGACTCATCTTGGTGGGCATAAAGTGTACAGGGGTTCTGCCAGGGAAAAGGAGAATGTCATAATATGTGGCTGGTGCGGACACGGAAAGAAGGGATTCATGGCATAAGTAGCAGCTAATGCCTAGAGAAGGGTGGTGTCCTCTTAGGTGGAAATCTAAGTGTCTGAGATGGTGTTTAATTACGGATGTGTGAGGCGGGATAACAAGCCCAGTCTGAAACCCAGAGCAATTCCTGGGTCTCTCTCTCTCGTGCGTTACGAGATGAGCAGCAACTGCTGCTTCATTAGAACTCTTGTTCAGGAGCTCACAGGGACATCGCTGAATGCCGCTAAAAGCAGGAGCGGTGTAAGAGACCGTGCTGAAATGATGGTTTCTGTTAAAGCTGGATTTAAGCTTTCCTGAAAGTCAGGTCCATCCCGCCTGAGAAATAACCATCGTATCTCTTTGCCAAAAGCCCCAGCCAAAGACGCATGAGACTCCACACTGCTTGCATCTGGGGCAAAGGCTTTTTTCTCTTTTTTTTTTTTTTTTTTTTTTTCCCTACCAAGCTTGAAAAGGGGTGAGGCAAAGCATTCCTGGACTAAAGGCTCCTACAAGACATTTGCATTCAGGCATATACAGCAGCAACAACAAAGTGTAGGCAAGAGAATGTTGTATGTGGTGTCCTGGCTTCCACTGGCTGAAATCAAGAACAAATATAGTTAATTAAACTTTAATTTAAAAGGATACTCACTTTTGAAGCAGCTGTTTTAAAATGTCTTGTCCTCTCTCTGAGCACGGAAGGGGATATCAGAGGATTCCCGAGAACCTGAAGCTTTCTGTAACAGAAAGGAAGGCTGACATTTTGAAAACAATTGCAGGGATATAAACTTTTTATAAACCGAATTGAAACGATGATGCCAAATCCCCTGGATGCCACTGATCATCTCAACCCTGGCTGCTGGGGATGTGCATGTAAACCAGTCAACAGCAAGGCCAGGCAATGCAGGCTTTGCAGGGAAGTCTCAAGTCTGACAAAACAGTTGCTTGCAAACAGAAGGCATGCTTCCCCGAAAGAGGAGGGTTTCTCCCCACTGGAATAACCAGTTGTTTAAATGTCAGCTGGATTTTGAACTACAGGTACCTTGAAAAGCTTTTACCCTTGGGCTAACAATTTATAAATTGAAAGTTGACCTTACCTTAATGTTTTCTATTTGGACGTGAGCGTGTCAATGTTTTGCCCAAAGGGCGAGCGTTTCAGCTGGAGAAGCGTAGCTGTCCCTAAAGAAAGGACTAGATGCGTTGCATTTTCTATAGGTCTGTCTTCTGGTTGCAGTGCAGTTCCAGCAGTTCCCTGGTAGCTGACGCACCCAAAGCTTTCTGGGCTGGCAGAAGAGCTGGCTGTCTTGTTACGTGTCCTGCACTGGTGGCAGATCCTACCCGTACGGCTGCAAGTCTGACCTTGGGAATGGCTGCGTGTTCCAATAGAACTTCGAAGCTCGTTCTTGCCTTAGGCTGCGGTGCCCAGTGTCGATGCCTGGTCTTTACCACCGTTTCAGGCGGAACGTGGTACAGATCTTTCATCCAGGTTGTGCAGAGTCCCTCCACAGCTCTGTTGTCGGGTATTTTGTTTGCAGGTGACCGCGTGCCAGCTCCAGTCTGGCATGTGTCATCTGCATGAAGGAGCTGGTAAATCCCAGCGCTGGCGTTACTGGTGGCAGAGCTGCCATCACTTCTTGCTGCCTTTCCCTGTGCCATGTTGCCTGTAAGGCTGTTGAATGGCATTTTCCTTGTCCCTTTTAGAACCCTGTAGATGAAGGGGTTGGGGTTTTTGAAGCCCTCTCCTTGGTGGTGAGGATGCGTGGTGTTAGTACACAGGCTGACAGAAGGCAGCTCTCCTGGGCATCCTCCAGATGTTGTTCTGCTCATCCCCAAAGGGCTCTGCCCTACCTTTGCTGCTGCTGTCCCGCTGTCACCAGGAAGCTGAGCTGGCTGGCGAGGCGCAGCTCTTCCCTGCAGCTCCTCCTTCCCGGGAGCTTTGGGCAGCATCGCCCAGACATGCATCGTCGTGCATGGCTTCAGTTCCTTATTTTTGAGGCCCCAGCCTTGGTAGGTGATTTTTTTTGGTGCTTAGTTGCACGCAGCAGTGCCCTGTCAAGGGATGAGCATTTCTGGATGCTGCTGCTGCTTCTGGCTGAGTTGGGCTGGTGATTCTGACAGCTGTCAATACCACTTCCTTGAGCCAGACATCATTAAAGGTTGTACACGGTGGAGGCTGGTTTCTTTTTCGGTTAAATCGTACTCTGTGCCCTCCAGTGAATCATACGGCGTCTGGTCAGTGTTGGGAGTTTTATGCATTCAGATCCTGTTGAAGTGTTGAGGTGTTTGGAACCAGTGAAATCTACCGCAAGAGTGGACAAATTCTCGTTGTTTTTAATGATGTGGGAAGGTGGTTTAGCAAAGGGGTCTGTGTTCCTCCTCCAGTAGTCTGTGCCAGTTCTGCAAGGAGAAAGCTTTTGGGTCTGACTGTCAAGAGAAAAAACACCGCTTGAATGATGTAATGAATAATTAATGCCTGTTATTCATGTCATACCAGGAATACACATAAGCACACATCAGAGGCCATAACTTGCACGATCTCTGCTCTGAAGAGCCTGCTTCGCTTCTGGCTTGTGCTGGTTTGCAGAGGTGCATTTTTGGGAATGTCAGAGAAGTAACTGTCCAAGTGTCGCTGTGCAGCAGCAGCGGTCAGGGAGGTTTGGGACAAGGCTGAGCGGCAGAAGGAGCGGGAGCAGGCACAAGGCAGAGAAAGGAGAGCTAACTGTGGAGGAGGTCTGGAAAGGAAAGCGTGGGACCCAGGGTTTCTCTGTCCCCTGAGAACGGGAGCTTGAGGCTTTTGGATGGGATCGCTCCCGAGCCTGCACTTGCCCCAGGCCTTCAGTTTCAGCCTTGAACACTGAAAACTTCCAACAGCCGTACTTATCACCCCGTCGAGGAGGACCCTTAGAGCTGTCACATATTTTTTAACTTCCCCTGCTTTTCTTTTTTCTTTCCTACCTGCTTCCTGGAGCAGAATATCTGTTTAGTGAGTGTTGGAGAAGGATGGGTTGTCTACGTGCATCTAAGTGAGATCAATTCCGACAGTATTGAAGTTCTACAAGATGCGTCCAAAACTCTCCACCTCTCCAATCAGGCTGTCATCCCTGCATCCTTCTGTGTAGAGATGGTAAGTATCTGTGGGGCTATTTCCCAATGAAAATTGACTGGTCTGTAGCAGCCCGTGGCCTGATTTTTACATGCAACGTTTCCGTATTGCTGTCTCGGAGAGAAAGCAAGATATTCCATCCCAACGCAGCGAGAGGAGCCTGGCTCTGGGGGCAGTTTTAGCTGGGGCACCCCTCAGTAAAATAGACAGCTTGCATAGTCGTTTGCGCAGAAATGAGTCTGGATCATCTTTACAAGTTTTCCCTTTGTTTTCTGGACGGTATTTAACGGAGAGTCGTGTCTTTGGAGCTCAGAGATCAAGAGGCCCCTGTGGCCCTTTGCTCCTGGAAGGGCATGGATTTCCCGACGCTTTCCCCATTAGGTCTGCGTTTGCTTTGTGTCAGACTGCTGTTTGTGACAGAGTCTGGGGTGTGAAGTTTGTCCTCAACCTGCCTGTGGTGAGGTGAGTTTCACACCTGCTGGGGACCCGACCAGCTGTGGTGTTGCACAAACACAGAACGGTAAGGGTTGTGTAGCTACAGAGTCTGTGGGCTCCGTCGCGTTGCAGAGCATCTCCGGGGGCCAGCCGCAGGGAAAGGCCGTTGAACTGATGGATGCTGCAGCTGACAAGCTGCGTGGCAGGTGGCAGGAGGAGGTTGGGTCGCTGCCCTGGCAGGGGGGGCAGGGCTGGTGCAGCCAGGGAGGGCTCTGTGCAGAGGCTGGGTGGGATGTGCCGCTCACTGGAGGTGGGATCTGTGAGGGGCTTAAAAACAGGGTTGGGAGGAGGTTTGTTCTGCTCCACGCTAGGTGGGTGGGATTTGTGGAGCTGGTTCACCCAGGCCTGGCTCTGTGGGCTTGGCTGGGTCTGCGGGTAAAGCATCAGGCAGCGTGCGAGAGGCCAGGCTCAGCCTCCTGGGCCAAGCAGGAGGGGGGCAAATTTCCTCCTTGCGGCTTTTCCAGCTGTTTGGGGGACAACGGTAACCTCCAAGTGGGGGAGGGATTCCCAGGGCAGCTTTCTTTGAATCCACCATGAAAACCCGCTTGCCATCTGTGGCGAGAGCAAGCCACCAGGGATGGCTGGTACTGGTGTTGAAATGATGGGTTTGCATGCCTGTCGCAGGCAGTGACCCGCAGAGCTGTTGGGGTCCTGCTGTCCCGGTGCAATGCCTTCCCTCCTCCCCGGGCAGCTCGCGGTGTCGCCGGGGGGCTTGCAGGGTACATCTGCCCCTCCGTTGCCTCAGGGCCCTAACCCATGGGACTGGGCAATAAAGCCTGTCGTGCTTCACCGCCATCCCTGCCAATCCTGGGGCTGATCGATCACTAGAGCAGTAATACGCGGCGGCTCAGGGACGGTTTCTTTCCCTGCAATAAAGAAACTTGAGCAGTGGCTGGGGCCAGATGATCTCCAGAGGTCTCGCCAGCCCCAGCCGCCCTGTGACTGTGTGTGTGTGATGCTCCCCCCTGCTGACTCCACGGGGCTGAGTTCCCCCATGGTGAGCATCTCTGCTTTTCAGGGCAGCTGCTGCTCTCATGGAGACGTGCCAAGAGGCAGGTCCTGGGAACCTGCTCCGTCAGCCGCTTCACCAAGGGCTCTTCAGACAGACTCCGGGCACGGTGCTGCTGAGGCTGCCTGATGGGAGCAGCGCGGGCGTGGGCGAGATGTGCCCGAGCTGCGCCCTGGCCCTCAGCAGCTGCCTGCTCTGCTGCTCTTTTGCTGCCCCAGTTGAAGTTTTGCCCTTGGCTGCCTTACGCTGCCTGGCAGCTCCTTGATGGGAAGCAGAGGGGACTGAATAATTGTGGAGATAAAGCCTGGGATGCAGTCGGGTGTCAGGGTGACGTGCACGTGTCCATCTGAGAGCGGAGCAGGCTGGGCTGTGCCTTAGCCCAGCCGATGGGTGACACAGGCATCCTTCATTCCCCCGTGTCCCTGAACCCAAGCCTTGTGTCCTCTAAAGCGCCAAAGCCGCTGCTCTGATTCCTGCTTGGAGGTTGCTGCAGGGTGGTGAGCCGTCATTTCCCTGTCTCCCATTTGTTGGCCAATCTGCAAACGGTGGCTGTGAGGCTCAGAGGTCATGGTCTCCACTCGAAGGAGCGAGTTATTGACTGAAATTTTCACAGGAGCGTTGCATCGGGAATGTTATGCAGACTGACGGGCAGCTTGACAAACTGAATGAGGTTAACTGAAGAGGCAGCCACAGGGCAAATGAAAGGCTGGTGTCTTGTTGGAAACAGAAAAGGAAAATGCTGTAATGATGGTGGCCGTGCTGCCACCCCGATGGTACTCTTAACCGTCGAGTGTAAATTGCTCTTCCTGTTAAGGCAAGCTTGCTGCTCGCTTTGGGGGAGACAAGATCATTACCTGAGCAAGCCAGGATGATTTGTGGTGAACTTCACTTTGGGATAGTGACTTCAGGAATTACTTGCAGTTCCCCTCAGGCACCAGCTTCCCTGTACCCCTCTCCTCTCTGCTGGGTGAGTTGTGTCTGTTCTGTTCTCAGTTGCAGGGAGCAGCAGGGAGCATCTCTGCCACCCAATGAAGATAAATAAAACCCCGCCAAATCTGTGCGTTGAGATGGGGCTTTTTGGGTGGGAAGAGGGGTGTAGGGACTGCATACCTGCGTCCTCGGTTGGCTTATCCCTGCTTGCCAGGGTGTCTGCAGATCTGCGACCCTTGGGACCAGTGTGTCGTCCTGTGCTCACCCAGCGAATCCTGTGTCTGTCGGGTGTGCTTTTCCCTGTCAGATTGCTTTCCCAGCTGCCAGGCAGCCCAGCCTGCTAGGGAATCCTCTGGATCCAGCAAGGGGAGGATTTGTGTCTGTCTTGGGTAAAAAAAGACTGGAGGAATGGGTCAACATGATGGAGCTGTTGCAGCTTAGCGGGGGGCTGATGTAACCTGCTGACAAAAGTGGCTGTTTCTCCTCCTTGCTCCACTGTCATCTTCTTTTCCTGCCTCCCTAAGTGCCTGATTTTTGCCATATTGACAAGTGCCAAAGGCTTGTTATGGACTGATGGAAGTGTTTGCTCTCCCTGCAGAAAGGAAAAAGCATCATTCTTAGATCATTTCCTACTTGTTCTTTGTCATGCTGTCTTCTCGGGGATCTTTTGTGTGGCTGCTAAGGCTGACATCTCTTGGCATCACAGAAGGCAGCTGCATGTCACGTCTCTGTGATCAGGAAAGAAAAGATAGGCCTAGGGTGTAAGGTTTCTTAGTCAGTGGCAGCTTTTTTCTGCCTGCATAACCCCCGTGCTGGGTCTGTTATGTGCTACCGCAGGGCGCAAATGGTTTCCCAGCGCCTTGTAACGAGGGAGGAGGCAGAAGACCTTCCTTGGGATTTCCTCTTCTCATGACAGTCGTAATGCGGGGTCCTGTCTCCTTCAGCCTGGTCCCTGACCTCCCTGATCCAGAGCCCTGTGCTCCAGGTGAAGCTCGCTGCTGCCTGGTTTCCAGCAGCGGTCGTACAGCCAGCTGCGTCGTCTTCAGGAGGGTGCCTGGTGGCTCAATGCAGATCCCCTTCGGCGTTCCCAGGGATGCGCTGCTGTCACATTCAACTGGAGCTGACCTTGCAGAAGAGACCAAGTTTTGTGTGTTTTTTTAGAAAAGAAAAAAAGCCGTAACTATTTGTCTTGTCACTGGGATTCACTGCAGATAACTGATTTTTCAGGCAATGTATAAAGGCTCTTGGTCAGGTGTGGTGTAAGCAAGGGCAGAACACGCAGTTCCCATTCCCATACTGGCTTCTCCCCTCTAGCACACAATTTTTTTCATTTACTAATTTAATTGTTTATTACCTCAATCCTTTGGCGACACTGCCTTTATTAACAAAACGGCCATATGGAGAGACAGCAAAACACGGAGGAGATAAACTTAAAAACAGTTCTGATGAGGGGATGCTGCTTTAGTGATTCTGTTCCTTGTTCTGGCTGACGGGCGATTCTGCTGCTCTCTGAGCAAACCGTGCAGGCTGCAGGCAGTGAAGGCTTTGAAGAGCATGTCAGCATTGGCTGCAGTTCTCCCCAGCTGCTCTCACTGAAGTCGGAGCAGACTTGAATTGGCAAGAGGGTGGTTTTTAAATCTACTGCAAATTACCACCACTACCACCACCACCACCCCGCCCCCCCAAAGCAGCTGAATAATTAGCCAGCAGGTCAGTGTTTGCTCATAGTGAGACAGAGGCAGACAGTGATGTGCCCTTCAAATGGTATCTGCAGTGCTATATAGAAATTAGGGTTAAATTAACCTTCCAGGGTACGGGCAGCGCTAGCCCTGCATATGTGGCCTCTTCCAAGGTGAGCAGAACTTCTGAAGATGCGTAGGCTTAACTCTTTCCAGAGCTGTCCCACCAGAGCCTCATGGTGCTCCAACAGCTGACCTTTAGAATGAAACCCTTGGTTTGGGTTTAAAGGCTGTGCTGCTTACACAGCAGTACCGGTTTCTGATTTCCACCCAGTTTGGTTTTGCCAGAGCTGTAGGGAGCTGGTCATGTCATGGCTGTTCTGGAATGTGGTACAGTGAAAGGAGAGATAGAAATGGCAAATTTTCCCCCTCGGGGCGGTCAAATGCTGGCAGAGGTTGTCCAAGGAGGTTGTGGAGTCTCTGTCCTTGGAGATCTTCAAAGGCCAAGGGCACACAGTTCTCTGCGACCTGCTCGAGGTGAGCGTGCTGGAGCAGAGGGCTTTGCCCAGAGGACCTCCACGGGTCCCTTCCAACCCCACCCTCCCGTGTGGCTCTGTGCTTTGCTTTTCCTCCTAAAGCCCCTCAGCTCAGCCCCGATGCCCGCTGGAAAGGGTGCTGGGGAAGGGACGATCCCAATCTCCTCCCCGAGGGTCCACCCCAGCACAAGCGCTCCCCACTCCACAAGACCCTATGGCAGACACAGTCAGGAGAGGGAAAAGATTCTTTTATTGTCAACAGCAGCTGCGGGGGCCCAGAAGTCACAGCTGTTCAGCCGGTGAAAATCAGTCAGCACCTGCAAGGACAGAGTCAGAAAGCTCTGCTAAACCCCCAGAGGCAGGAAGAGGCAGGATTTGGTTCCCCCCTCTTTGGGGGACGCTGTTTCTGAGGAATTCCTCATGACCCAGAAGGGAGAGCTCTTGCTGGCCTCCACTAGGGGCCTTCTCCCCAGGGGTGATGTCCCTAGGGAGCTGTGCGTGCGCAGGGATGCTGACAGTGCCCCTGTGCCGCGCAGCAGGGCTTGACGGGGAGCCCCTGGGGAGCAGCCGTGGGGCTCATCCCAAACCCTGCTCAGCACCAGCCCTCGCCGGCCCTTGCCAGCCAGCTGGGCTGACTTAGGGCCGTGTTCAGAGCCGGGAAAGATGGGCAGCAGCGCGTGGTATGCACCTGGCCTTCCTGACGTGCTGCAGCTTCCTGCATTTTCTCAGGTTTGGGTCCACGAAATCATTTCCCCTCTTCTCCTTTTTATTTGTGCTTGGCTGTCCCTCTCCTCTGCCCAGGCTTCTTTTCTCTTCCTTTTCCTTGACTTTTCCTTCTCCTGGTGGGAGCCTGCAAACCTTTCCATCCCACAGCGTGATGAGATGGGGAAAGCCCCAAGCCCCTGCAGTGAGCTCTCAGGTCAGGCAAGGGGAGCTCTTCCTACCTGGTTTCCTGGGGCAGGCTGGTCAGTTGTGGCAGGCGTGCCAGGGACTCTGCCGTGCCCTCGGGGGTGCCTGGAGGCAAATCTGGAGGTGCCTAAACCAGAAATTTGGGAGGTAAGGTGTGGCAAGTGACAGCCTGGGGTAGTGAGGGCCTGACTGCCAAATTGCTGTATGAGCTCTACAGAGGAGATGCTGGTTTGCATCGTGCACATTTTGCACAGTCCAGCCAACGCAGCCTAGACTTGATGAAGCTGCGACGGAGTAGGATTTGAGCAAAAGCCCTCTCAAGGTGGCAGCTACTCCTTTCTGTCCTTCTGTGGGTATTTTGTAGGTATGTTTTGTTTGATGAAGCAGATCATACTTAATGAAGTGCATTCCAGAAACAGCCTTTCCAGTTTTCCTTAACACGCACCACTCTGGGGGGAGAGGAGGAACCCCAAAGGCACAAGAGAGCGGCTGCCAGGAGGAGCCCCAGCGGCTGCTTGGCCTCCTGGGAAATTTCTGTCCCACTTGAGACATGTTGCCCCAGTGTCTGTGGAGCTGCCGTACCTCTGCCGCTTTGGGCCCTGACCCTGTGTCTCCCCCAGCTCCTCTTTCGATGTCCAGCAGAGAGGCGGCTGCATCCAAAAAGGCTTTTGCTGGACGCTGGGTCTCTGCTGTGCCTGCAGGGCCACTTTGCTCTTCGTGCTGCAGCTCTGGAAAGCAAAAGCACGTGCAGCAGCGTGACTTCTTGGAAGTCAAGAACACCTAAGCAAAGCCCAGCCGAGCCCTACACCGCTTGTCTCCTCAACGTTGAGGTTTCTGGCATCCCAAGCCCCAGTGTCTGTGACAAGCCTCAGTCCCGCCTCCTACCTGTGCGCCTGTCCATGGGTGCTGGCACCTCCTCGGCTGATGGAGGGGAGAGGCCGGCCACCTCCCCCCCAAAGATGTCCCCGCAGTTTTCAATGAGGAACTCCACCAGCACGTTCACCTGCAGACATGAAAGCCTTGGTCTCAAGCCAGGTGCCTGCAGACGTGTCAAGCAGCCTTTCCCACTGCTGGCCCTTCGTCTGCGCAGGCGGCTGCGGCTGGGGGTTGCTCTTCCAGGCACCCAGCCCACCAGCCCTGGCTCAAGGGAGGAGGCAGCCAGGGACCTCTCAAGAGCCAAGCTCCGATGGGCCGGGAAGGCAGCACTGGCTGCTGGGTAGGGCGTACCTTCTCGGTCACTGCCAGCATGGCCTGCAGCGGGAGCAGGTCCTCGTTGGGTGGGCTCAGCAGGTTGGGCCCGATGCAGATGGCCAGGTTGCTGCAGCTCATTCTGCTGGTGGCTGTGTTGTTGCCGATGTGCTGCAGCAGGGCCATCAGCCGCTTCAGGAGGAGGAGGTTGGCCGCAGGCAACTTGTTGGCCACCCTGAGGGAAGAGGAAGACAAGGCTGATGAAGCAGAGGGTGCCCACAGCCGTCCCTGCAGCTGGCCCCAGGCGGGTGGGAGCCAGCAGCCGTGTTGCACAGCTTTGCAGCTGCCCGAAAAGACAGCTTTCTGAGGAGCCCGTGCCTTGGCAGGCAGGTCCCAGAACTCTCCCGGTCCCTGCTCAACAGGCAGGCTGCTGCCCACACTTACGCTTTCAGCTCCTCCACCTTGGCCTGCTTGCTGGCCCTCTCCATGGCTGCCATCCAGTCCTCGTAGAGGTCGATGAGGAGGAGCTTGGTTGGGATGCTTCGCAGGAAGTCCTGCAATGCCAAGGGCTGCAGGTGAGCCTTTGAACGCTGCAGGCCAGCCAGGAGCTCCTCCAGCTGCAGCTCAGAAGCGCTCACCTTCAAGATGACGGCCAGCAGCAGCGCAGGCTGGCTTCCCATGTCAATGTCCTTGCCGCAGTCCAGGGCCTCGCGTAGCTGCCGAAGTTCTGTGCCGCCGGCAGCTCTGCGGAATATCCCCTCCGTCGTCGGTCCTCGCTGGCGCAGGACAGCCAGCAGCTCCTGCAGGAGAGGCAGGAGGCCACTTGCTTGGCTGAAGAACCAAGCGGTGGCAAGGACCAGAGCTCTGCCCCAGACGTGGTTGCCTAAGCGCCACAAAGGCTCTGGGACCAGAAGCAGGTTCTGGGGGTGCAGAGTCCAGTACCCTGTCCCCGCAGCTGCTGGGGACACGCAGGCCCTCTCCAGAGCAGCCAGAGGGAGGGCTGGGGACCCCGTGTGCAGGCTGGCTTACCTGGATGGGCCGGGGCAGCGTGTTGTCCTCCCCACAGAGGGCTGCCAGGGGCTGCCCAAAGAGCGCCCTGCTGCAGCCGGAGCCCGCCTGCCCTGGTGCCTGGGCAGCGGCCGGGGTGTGCCGTAGACAAAAGGGCCAGGGCAGCCCCATCCTCCTCCTGCTGCTGCTGCTGCTCCCTCCTGCTGCAAAGGAAAACAGAGTAAGACGCCATCAACGGAGAACCCCAGGCCAGCGGTCCCAGAGCCTGCCCTGCCCTGCTCTGTCCTGCCCGCAGCGTGATGCTGTGTAGTGTGGCAGGACAGGCAGGGAGCCAGCAGCTGGAACCGTGGCTTTGGCTCAGCAGCTGTGGCTTGGAGGCTGCCGAGAGCTGGTGTGCCACCAGGACAGCCTGTCCCAGCCCTTGCCCTGCCCTCCTGCAAGCTGTGGGCAGCTGCAGAGGCTCTGTGTCCTGCAGAAGCTCATGCAGCGGCCGCTCCCCAGCTGGTGTCCTTGCTAGTCCAGGTGTTGTCCTCCCGTGCGGTGCCCAACCTGCATGGCGACACTCAGGGGACAAGTGAGCACAGTTCAATCCATTGCAGGAGGTTGCCTTTCTTTCCCAAACTCACCTGGCTCGTGGCAAAGTCCCCCTGCATTTGCAGATGGGGCCGTCGCAGGCCCTTGCTTGGGATGAGCCTGCAAGAACCAAGAATCAGGCTGCGCTTGGACAGCAGCCCCGCAGCAGAAAGGGCCAGCGGCGAGCTGCCCCCCGGAGCCAGCAGCCTGAGCATGGCAGAGCTGGGACCCTCTGCCCTCCCAGGCTCTCTGCCCCGTGCGGCAGGTTTCGTCCCAGCTCCGCCAGCCAGCCAGTACGTACCAGCGTTCCTGGTGTCTCCCCAACCCCCTCTGCTGCGGAGCGGTACTGTGGGAACCCCCGCCCTCCTGCACATGGTCACCCCACTCGCTGCACATCCCAGCACAGCCAGAGATGGGTGAAAGGCAGCCATTCTCACCTCTGCCTGTGCCTCCATCAGCCTCTCCAGGCTCCTGGCGCGCACTGTCCTCCACTGGGCGGGAGAGAAGGAGGGGAAGAAGGTGAGCAGCCATGGGTCTGCTGCTAGGCTGCAGGAGCAGTGCTTGGGGACAGGGCCCAGAGCAGAGAGACACTCACGGCGTGGCGGCGGCTCAGCTCCTTCTCCAGGAGCTTGATGGATGTTAGACGGGTGACGCGGGCTCCCGTGCGTCTTTCTGGTGTCCTGTGCACCGGGAAGGGAGAGGGAGAGAGCTGGGTGAGCCCCAAGCCGTCTCTTGTCTCTTGTCAGGCAGCTGTGCCCGAGAGCTGCCTGCAGCCCCAGGGGCACCTTCCCCAGCTGGGGGCTATGTTCCCCCGTGGGCCCAGCTTCTCCTGGAGCACGCCCCCGGCTTACCCCAGCAGCGTGGCCACCCACAGCTCCTTCAGTGCCTGGGAGCTGCAGAAAGAGAGGGGAGACAGCGTCAGGCCCTGCTGCCCCCAGCCCTGGGCAAAGGTGGGTGCCTGCACAGCCCTGCCCCGTGGGGCAGGACAGAGGCGCTGTCCAAGCCCTGGGTCGCTCTGTCCTGCCCGAGCAGCTGTATTTGCCCTTCCCTTCTGGGGACCAAAAGGTGACCAGGGGATGCAGGATGGGGAAACATCCCCCATCCCTCCCTCCCTGCCACCGAGCTGCCTGCTCCCTGCCCAGGCTCTGCACGCAAGGCAGAGGCCAGTATTCACGGGATGGCGTGGGCACGGCTGGGAAGCTCTCCTGCCCAACCACGACTCACCCAAAAGTGGCAATGCAGGAGCCGGTGGGCCAGGCGAGGATGACAGAGGTGCTGTCCTCATCGGTGCCTTGCTCCTCCTCCTCCTGTCCATCCTGCCCCGCAGCCTCCTTCCCGCTGCTGAGCACCCACAGCTGGTCCAGGGCCAGGCAGAGCTGTGGGCGCAGGCTGGTGCCATGTCTGCAGAGAGCAGAGGCGGGCACTGAGCTGGAGGGGGGCTCCTTGGGCTGGGTCCCCACGCGCAGAGCCCTGTCCCCCACCTGCCCTTGGGACGGACATTGGTGCCTCCAGCACCGAGGGGCCGGGGCCTGGGGCTGGTGCCAGGGTGTCCCTGGGCCAGGGCTGGGGGGAAGGATCTGGGCTCTGAGGGTCTTACCGCAACTTGGCGACCACCAGTTCCTTGTGGAGGAGGAGCAGGCGCCTCTCGCTCCTCTTGCGGCCCCGGGTCAGCCGCACGTCTGCGCTCAGCACCGGCTCGGCGTCGCTGAGAGCCTCCCTGCAGAGCAGAGCGCGGCGGGCATGAGCAACGTCAGTGCTGCGTGGCCCAGCTGTGCCCGTGTGTCCCTGAGCCCGGGGGGAGCCCACCTGGAGCTGCAGCAGCAGCAGGCCTGGCCCATCCTGCCCGGGAGAGGAGGGCCCTGGCTGTGCACCGAGGAGGGGGCCCAGCCGGCGACGGGGAGGCTGGGAAGCGGGGTGCTGGTGCTGTGGCAGCGCTCCTGGGCCAGAGGCTGCCTCCTGCCAGCGCCGCTGCGTGCCAGCACAGCTCTGCCCTGCTGCCTGTGGTGGCCGTGGGCTCCCCGTGACCAACGGTCTGAGCCCAACGGAAAGTGGGCGGGGCCTGGGGGGGCGGGGCTGGGGCCCTCTCCAGTATGGCCGGGCCTGCCCCGCCCGGGGGAGCCCCGAGCAGGACAGGGCAGGGGGCAAGGACCACCTCCCTGCGCCTGCGGCCAACGCTTTCACCTGGCTTTTTGACAGGGTCCTGCTCAATAAAAGAAGCTGTTTTTCCTAGAGATGGCCGTTGTGGCCTGAGGCAGACTCCTCTTGGTGGAGGCCGGCCTAGCGGTCGGAAGGCCTCTGGCACACAGGCCGCGCCAGGCCTCAGGCCCCAAGGCGCTGGAATTGGAGCAGGCCCACCGGGAGGAAAAACTTCCATTTTTACCAAAAGATGGGGGGACTAGCAGCAGTCAAGAGCCGCTCGTGTCCTGCCAGGCGCCACAGGGAAATGAAATGTGTGGTGAGCTTCGGCAGGGATTGTGGTGCCCTGGAGCACCACCCTTGCTTGGGAAGGCCTTATCCCACCTGGGTGTTAAGGCTTCACCCTTGGCAATCAGGGCTGGATGAGCAGCACCCAGGAGCCCCTGCCCTGTTAGCCATGACCTTCACCCAGCCGGTGGCCAACACGGCCAGGGGCGAGTCTGTGGGGTAGGCCATGACCATGGCAAAGAAGGGACCCGTAGTCGGCTTTTGATGGCCCGTGTCTCGTTTCACTGTTGACCCTAAGCAATGCCTTGCTTCAAATAGAAGCCATTCAGAGAGTTATACACCCGCCCTTTTCGGGAAAAATGCAGGAAATCAGAGACATGTAGCAAATTCTCTTGTGGCTGTTGTACACTGCAGCAAGAAGCGGCGTGGGTCCAGTGGCTAATGTTGGAAGGGGAATTCAGCACTTCTGGGAAAGGGAGATAAAGGCACTCTTGTGGGCCAGGCTGGGATTGGAGAGCCTGGGTGGGTGTCTGGGGTCCCAGCTTTCCCGCAGTGCTGACTGTGGTGCCTGCTGCTTGTTCTTCCCTGCATCGCCGGCTGCATCCACCTGCTGGGGCTGTGCTTGGGAAGGGCTCCGGGGGTGAGCAAGCCCACGGGAGAGGCCTGGGGAGAAGCTCTTCTCCAGAGATCTACCAGAAACTGTCCAGAGCATCCGAGAGGATGCTCTGTGTGACAAGGGAAGGTGCCCGTTGGTCCAATGTATGGAGCCTGCAGGGCTCCCGTCAGGGTCCTTTGACCTACCCGTCCTCCAGCCAGCAATCCAGGTGCTGGGGGGTCCCATGTAGGTCTCCTGAGGTACCCTTTAGCCCCGGGCAAGGTGTCGTGCCTCAGTGTGTGCTTGCAGGGCATGTTTCCTTCCTGCTGACAAGGGTGGAATTGCAGTTAAATGCCCCTGGGCGATCCCGAGCCGAGCAAACTTTTTTCTATGGGTCACACTGCTTTGCAGTCCATGTGTGTGGTTCAGCTCCTGCATGGGAGCTGAGGACACGAGGTGACCTAGCTTGGAAGCTGGCCACTCTTGCTCCAGGCAACTCCAGTTGCTTGCGTTTTCCTTCAGCTTCCCCAGCCTGATCATCTCCACTGTCACCTCCTCCCTGTCCTACAAGAAGTATCCCTGTCCCAGCCATTAGGACAGTGGCACAGCACTCAGAATCCAGATCACTGGTAGAGAAGAAGGACAGAGGAAAAGAGAAGTTCTCCTTTGAAAGAAATCCTTCTTTGTCCTCCTTTAGCTACCAGTGGATGAAAAAAAGGGGGACAGAATTTCAGGCCAGCCACAGCACTGGCTTTCAAGCCTGAGCTTGTCATGTCATGGCTGTTCTGGAATGCGGTACAGTGAAAGGAGAGAGAGAAATGGCAAATTTTCCCCCTCGGGGCAGTCAAATGCTGGCAGAAGTTGTCCGAGGAGGTTGTGGCGTCTCTGTCCTTGGAGATCTTCAAAGGCCAAGGGCACACAGTTCTCTGCGACCTGCTCTAGGTGAGCGTGCTGGAGCAGAGGGCTTTGCCCAGAGGACCTCCACGGGTCCCTTCCAACCCCACCCTCCCGTGTGGCTCTGTGCTTTGCTTTTGCCCTGGCAGAGATCTCCAGGGACTTTGTGCTCCATTTTGTGTTGCCTTAGGGCTACAATGTGCTGTGGTTTGGGGGCAACAAGGTCAAGTATGCCAGAGGTCAAGCGAGTCAGTGTCAAAGTGTGTTACTGTTATGGGCAGAATCTGTGTTTGTTGGCCCTGCGTTCCTGGGGTTATGGCATTTTTATCTTATCTTGTGATCTGTGTGGTGGGGTTTTTTGTGGAGAGTGCCTTTTTCAGCTTTTTTTTCCTTTGTAAAGTATGGATGGGTGCCTTTGGTTTGTGTACGAAGTTTCTTCTGGTTGTTTTTCTGCTGTGCTGGTGGATGGTGGTGTTTTTTCTGTCTTGAAACCATCGTTACTGATCTAATACATCTCCTGCAGGTCAGGCAGTGTCACTTCTGGCGTGGTCTGACTCATTTCTGGTGAGCTGGCGCGTAGGTATGGAGGACTTGTGGTCCCTCCATGGAGGATGACTGCTAGAGGACTAAGAGGCAGATCTGTGGAGGGGTGAGAGGACCGCTGGCCCATAAGTAGTGACTGTCAGAGGACTAAGAGTACTTGAACTAACGTGGGCTTCCAAATTCATGGTTATTTGTCCTGCCTTGTGGAAGAGCCATGGGAAGTCACCAGCCACACGGAAGGACAAGGGGGTTCCCAAGGCTACGTGGCTTCTTGGGTTTTGCTTTTGAGTAAGAAAGTCTTATCTCAACATGAGTACAACTGTGAACGGTCAATTTTGCTAACTTTAGAAAGCAGGGAGTAGCACTTTTGTGCTGTGCCTCACATGGCTGCCAGGGCAGGGTGAGAAGCAGCAAGAGAATTCCTTCCTGTCACCTTCCCCAGGGGAGCAGTGCTGCACTTGTCAAGGTGAGGGTTTTTTTGGCTCTATACGATTGAAAATGTGAGGGGTTAATTTTCAGATCACAGAAATTAGGGAGCAGAACATTTGTGCTGTGCCTCACATGGCTGCCAGGGCAGGGTGAGAAGCAGCAAGAGAATTCCTTCCTGGCACCTTCTCCAGGGGAGCCGTGCTGCACTTTCCCAAGACTTTCTTTTTTCTTTTAGCTCTGCATTAGTGCAAAAGTTTTGGATCAATGTTCTCAGCACAGAAAGCAGGGAGAAGAACTTTTGTGCTGACTTTTGTGCTGTTCCTCACATGGCTGCCAGTGCAGGGTGAGAACAGCCAGAGAAATTTTTCCTGGTACCTTCTTTATGGGAGGAGTGCTGTACTTTCCCAAGGTGACTTTTTTGGGCTCTTAACAACTGCAACTCTGAAGGGTTAATTTTGCTCACCACAGGAAGCAGGGAGCAGCACTTTTCTGCTGTGCCTCACATGGATGCCAGGGCAGGGAGAGAAAGAGCAAGAGAATTCCTTCCTGGAACCTTCTCCAGGGGAGCTGTGCTGCACTTGTCAAGGTGAGGGGTTTTTTGGCTCTATGTGATTGCAAATGTTAGGGGTTAATTTTCAAAACACAGATATTAGGGAGCAGAACATTTGTGCTGTGCCTCACATGCCTGCAAGGACAGAGCGAGAAACAGCAAGAGAATTCCTTCTTGTCACCTTCTCCAGGGAGCACTGCTGCACTTTCACAAGGTGAGCTCTGGTTCTGCATGAGTGCAGAAGGTTTTGGTCAATGTTCTCACCACAGAAAGCAGGGAGCAGAACTTTTGTGCTGTGCCTCACGTGGCTACCATGCACAGTGGGAAGCAGCAAGAGAATTCCTTCCTGGTACCTTCTCCAGGGGAATTTCCCAGTTCCCGAGAGACTCCTGGCAGCAGCTGCAAGGGGGCTCCCAGCCAAAGGGAATTGGGGTGGGAATTGGTGATGTCTCCTTTCCTTAGTCACGTTAACACTTTGGGATAACAAATGGATGCTTCGCTCCTATTGCTCTTTTATCATATTGCTCACAGTAACTGCTACTGGTTCCTTTTATCACATTGCATGCTATTTTCTTTTATTGCAATATAAGAAACTGCATGTGATATATTCCATTATTTGATAGATTTGACTATATTTGATCTGGAGTTCAGCTTTGCTGTGTATCCAGTCAGTCAGCAAAACATAATTCGGCGTAGTCGGCAGCGTACGAAGTAAAACTCTCTCTATTTAGGAAAAAAAAAAATGTTCCTCAACTTGCTATTGTCAGGTGGGAACCATTGCCTTATGGTGTTTGGGCCAGAGTGGTCTGGTGGTGCTGGGCAGTTGGGCCATGCCAGGGACAGAGGGACGGGGGCAGGGGAGGGGGCGGGGGGAAGGGGTTTAAGGAGGGACGGGTGGGAATCGATGAAGGTGTTTAGGGATGGAGCAGGGTGTGTGTGGGTGGGGGGTGGGGCAAGGATGTGTGTTTGTGGGAGTGGGTGTATGGGGGGTGGGGGAGGTTTGAGGAGGCGGGTGTGTGTGTATTGGTAAACCTGGGTATGGGGGTGGGGGGGGTGGGGGGGGGTGGGGGTGGGGGGGTGTGGAGGGTGTGTTTGTTATTTAGAGAACAGAGTGGGGAGCCTGGGGGAAGGGTTTTAGGGACGGACGGGAGGTTTGATGAAGGCCTTTAGGGAAGGACCGGGGAGCTGGGGGAAGGATTTTAGGGACGGACCGAGGGTGGGGGAGGGCTGCACCAGGGTCTGGGGGAACAGGTTTTAGGGCCAGGGCGGGGAGGTGGAGGTGAGGGGTGATTTCAGGAACAGCCTGGGGTGGAGGAGGGTGTCAAGGGAAGTCTTTCAGGGTTGTTTGGGGGGAAGGATTTTAGGGACGGATGTGGTGTCTGGCGGGACGTTTGATGCCACTGTATAGATTCCACTGTATATACATTTATGTCCAGGGATTCTGCTAAGGGGAAGCTGCTGGCTCGGCAAAGGGACAAGATGTCTGAGCTCGCCAGTTGCCACGCTCTGATTTGGTGTGTAGCTCTACATTAAACACACCTGCGCACAAAGGTTAGGCCAAGCTGACTCTCTAAAGCTGTTAGAAGTGACTAAGTAAGGGACCTCTCATCCAGGGAGTCAGCCTTGGGAAGGATGGGGAACAAAGAATGGGTGGGGGAAAGATCTGCGTTCTCTTCGGTGATGCAGAAAGAGCCTCTGGGTGAGGACGTTGTGGTCGCAGGAGGAGACAAGCCGATAGAGTGCTGCGATCCGCAGAATGTTGGTTGGAATTCGGACAAAGGTAATTGTTGTGGGGGAGATCGTGACCTCTGACTCAGATAGCCCCCCGAGAGAGGGCAAGGCCCCGCTTGGGGAGCACGGGGAGCTAGTAAAAAACCTCAGCGGTGCTGTCTGAGGGTGTGTGCTCGTTTGCATTAAAGCAAGCAACTTGTAACCCATTCCGTGCCTGACTGAAAATGCGTGTGTAATGCGCTATGAGTGTGCAAGTGCTCTGCTGTCCATAGTGCATACCCTCGAGGAACTGGGTGAGCACGCTCAGAGGAAACATTCCCCCGTGCTCCCAGCACTGCCATAAAGAATGCCGGCCTTCTGAAACTTGCAAGCAAGTCTTAGAGGGTTTTTCTCCCTGACCGACTTTATGGTATCATTCCCACCATACTGGAGAGAGCAAATCTTTTTCTCTTTGGTGGTGAAAGCAGCTTGGGGAGCGTCACTGAAGTGCAGCACTATTTTAACCTCAGGTCTAAAGTGCCACCGGTCCTACCGTGGAATACATCCTTCCTCAGGCTTTCAGCAAACGGAAAGGATGCATCAAACCCACCCCACAAACATGTCCTGCACTTTTTTTATCTTTCCTGGAACGTGGGGACATGACCCTGCTGGGCCATCAGTGCCACCTGCCTGGGAGCCAAGATGGTGCCTTTACATTTCAGGCTAAGGACTTACCTTCTTTTTTTCCTTTTCAGCGACTTTAGAGCCATCCTTAGGGAGGCTGGTTAAGCTGGTTTACTGCACAGCTGGTCGCCAGTGGAGGGAAACGGTAAGCTCCGCTATTGCCTTTGGTGTTTACTTGTTACCTTGTCGCTCGTTTGAGTGATCTTACCATGCCCCGGCAAGCAGAAGCTATCACTCCACTTTAGGCCTTGGTCTAATAGTCAAGCAAAGCAATATTGAAAGTCATTCGGAGATCTGGAACAGGCCCCAATGTGCATTTTATAAAAGTGCATCTTGGCTGCTCTTTATCTTTGTATGGTTTTTTTTCCCGTTTCTCCAGACTGTTGAAGCTCTGAAAGGTGCCAATGAGCTGCTCTCCCTCAGTTTGCTCCTTTGCCTTTGGGGAGTGCGTTTCATGTTTTCTTCATGGCTTTGCAGAGGAGAAAATCCATGAATACACCACCTTGTTTTTTTCACCTAAGCTAATTTCAGAAACTGCCTCCTTTAACTTAGACATGAAACTCTTCTTAACCTCTTTGTGCCCTTGTAGAAAAGCAGGGTGGGGTGGGGGGTGGGGGATGGGGGTGTCTTCAGGAAGTGCCCGCAAAAGAGCCTTTAGGAGACCCTGTCCCTTGACTCACATGTGGGGTAGTGAAGAGTCTGAGAAAGTCACGGGTGTTTTGGTGTTCACCAAAGCAGGTTTTCCTTTTGGTTTTTTTTTTTCTTATTTTCTTTTTTAAGTTATGTAGCTTATGTCACCAGGTAGTGACAGCCCGGGGGTGACAGGAGGGGACAGCAGGCAATGGCAGCCTGGGGGGTGACAGGAGGGGACAGCAGGCAGTGGCAGCCTGGGGGGTGACAGGAGGGGACAGCAGGCCATGACAGCCTGGGGGTGACAGGAGGGGACAGCAGACCGTGACAGCCTGGCGGTGACAGGACCTCAGGCGCCAGATCATGGGCCACGAGAGGCTGAAGGCGACTCACTGCGACCTGCAGGTCACCAGCGCCCAGACCATGGAAGGTGCGTGGGGGCGGTGGGCGCGGGATGCTGGGACCGGCCGGCTGGCGGTGGCGCAGGCGGCCAGTGAGGCGGTTGGGCCGCGGCCAGCAGCGGTGACTTGTGCTGGGGCCTCAGAGCTGCTCTTCCGTGGTTGTGCGCTGGCAGCTGGCGTCAGGGCTGTGTGCGCAGCCAGGCACAGCAGCGTACGGGGTCTGTGTGCGACACCGCGCGTGGAAGGGGTTTGGTTTCTGGGAACCCTTCTAGGTAAAACGATAAGGAAATGTGGGACAATGCCTTGTAATCACAAACCTGCCAGATTTCTTTGAAAGCCGGCAGAGAAGGCTGAACGTGATAGAAAAGGAGTGGATGGCTAATTTGAAGGGGAAAAAAGTGGGTTTGGTGACTGAAATTTGTCTTCAGCTACTTTTACTCCACCGCATTGGAAAAGTGGTGCTTGGCTGTTGCAGAAACTGCTCAGTAGCAACGTTTGGGATCAAGAGTGTATCTGTGAGTGAGAATCTATGCAGACCCTGGAAAGCCATCTTGTAGACGAGCGTTCTGTCTAAAGTATACTTGGCATTTCTTGCCAATACAGCTTCTTTGCTACACCAAAGACATTTTCATTCAGATGCTATTGGGCATCATTTCTTCTTTTCTTTCAAACGGTGCATTTTTGTCGTGGTACTGCGTGTTAGATGGTGTCAGGGCAGTACTGAAGTTTTATGGCAGATCAGTTATGGTGAATATACCTAAAAATGTTCTTAGAGAAGCCCTAAGTTCTTTTGAATCTCAGAAATGGTGCTTGATTCTCAGAGACGGTAATGGTTTTGTATTACTTAGCGTGCTGTTTCAGTTTGGTAATCTTCCGTCTGGCAAAGCTTGCATGTGATTAAAGACTTTGGAATATGACTTGTCAGAAATACAAAGACTTGGAAACCGTCTCCATTCCTTAAACATTCAAATTTTATCGGTTGGGTTTTTTTTTCCTTTTTCCTGTGGTTCTGTGACATTCCCACAACAGTCTTGTCTTTACAATGTGTACTCATAGGATTTTTTCCTCTTCCTCTTTGATGTATTAAAACTGAAACAGAGTAACATGCCTGCTGTGGTAACTGTAACTTTGGCCCCAGCCTTTCCAGTGGTTGGACCTAAACACGCTGTTTACCTACAGATAGGTAAAGTATGTTCAGGAGAGTATCTGTGAGCAGACTTAACAGCACGGTGTTAGGGGTCTTGGGGGTGTTACGGGGTCGCGTGTCATATACAGCAGTAGAGACAGACATGCAGGTAGAGGTACAGGTTGTGACACAGATGCTTACTGGAACTTCTGTAAGGGTGTTTTCCCTGTGAAAATGCAAAAATCCCCCAGCGGTTGTCAGAGCAAAGCTAAGGAATATATTTCGGTGTCATTTATGTGTATGCCAGATTTTGGGGTTTTATACATAACGGTGAATTTCCGTTTTTATTGAACAGCATCTACGTGCTTAAAGTCACCTTCAGAAGATGAAGGAAAGAACTAGGCCTGGATGTCCTGCCTAAAGGGGGTTCTTGGAGATCTTCCCTGTGGAGATACGGTCGTGGGTTTTATAACTTTGTGCAGGAGTCCTGACTAAATGTTGGCATGATCTTGGAAAGACCCTTCAGTGAACCCTGAGTGAAGATGGCCAACTTGTTCAGATTTTTCCGAGCCGCGTGATCACGGAAATCTCGTAATAGAAGCAATGCTAATAGAAGCTAAAAGTAAACAGGATTTTACACATCCTGGGGAAAAAAAAAAGAGATGGTGGACTCTTTTTGAAGATGGTGGGAAGGCAAAATGGATGGTTGGGATGTGTTTGAAAAGGTGGGAGGCGGGGTGGGGGTGTCCTCTTCCGTGCTCGCTATTCTAGAGACATGTTCTAGGGTTTTGTAAGCTAACAGGAGCAAAAGCAATGAAAGTTAGATCAGGAAAGAGCCTCATGTTGTAGCAGACTCGGCTTTAGTGACTTTAGAGACCATTTTGCTGTTGGCATTGAAACGATTCAGAACAAATGGAAAAGATTTTGCTGCTTGTGTTTGACCTGAAGATTTCTGGAAAGGTGCCGTGAGTGTGTGGAGATGATAAAAGCATGACACTGTGTGTAAAATGTTGCTTTTCTATCTGTAAAGGGGTTCCCTGAAGTGCTATGTCATGACATATTAATATCACTCTTACAAACTGACTGATGCTTTCTCTGTATTGATGTTGTTTCCAGAATACACAGATGACAATGCCCTGATTCCAAGGAACTCATCGGTAACTGTTAGGGGAGTCCCTGTTAGAGGAGTTAAAGCTACCGGCAAGACAGACCTTGGGTAAGTAGCCATAACGCGTTGTGTTCTTTGGGAGGGGTTTCAGTGTGTTCACCTTCTTTGTGGCTGTTGGTTTACGGAGGCATTCCGGTTGTATCTTTCTTGTTAAAGCTGCTGTTAACTTTTGTTGTGACAGGGCAGATTTGAATGTATCTGTCCCAAAGCAGACTTAGATTTTTCAGCCCGCTGGGACGTGGCATTCAAACTCCAACAGTGGTAGCTGTTCAGACGTTTGAATTGAGTTTGTTCTTGGGGTTGTTTTTTCCAAGAGTCAAGTTCTCCATCCTGTTTCCTCTAAGCAGAGAGATTCCTTATTTTATGCTTTTGCTTGTATTGCTTTTAGAGTAAACGGAGAGACACATTGCAGTGTGAACTGGTAATTGGTTCCCATCTGCCAGCAGTCCGAGTCTCAGTGTTTGACTGCTTCCTTTGTTTGGGGGAGGGGGGCAGGGTATTCTTACACCCCAGAGGGGGGGGGGGGTGGCGGGGCTGCATGCTATCTCCAGAGGAAAGACTGAGTGGCCAGCTGGCAAACCGTGCAAACAAGAAGTTTCATTCTTAAGTGATTCCTATTAGTTTCCTAAAGACAATGCCTGTGTCGGGCAAGAGAAAAAGAGCAACGTCCTAAAGCGTATTGCCTTTTGTGCCAGGACGGTGAAGGAACAGTTGATCTTTTCCAAACCTGAAGCTCAGAAAGCAGTTGGGCACATTCCCAAATGTTAGGAGTTACCTTTCTAAGTTTGATTTCACCCTAAGCTGCTCTCTGTGCTCCAGGTATTACTGCTGTATTCCTCAGATTTATGGAGGACAGAGAACCTGATTACAATTGCAGATACTCAAATGTAAGCCTGACTACAGCATTATCGCTGTCATCGATGTATTTGTACAGTTCAGTTCTGTATCAGCTGCATCAGCATGGTTTGAATGGTCGTGTTTTCCAGCCTTCTTCAAGATAGACCTCTCCTCCACCATGAGTAGGTATTACTGACTTGTGGTTTTGCCGTGTCTTTCTAATGTTAGTTCTCAATAAATAAAGTATACCGGCGAGTTTCAGCGTGTCTCAAACAAACAGTACAGCAGCATCCTAGTACCCATGAAGCATCTGCAAGCAAACCCCCCTGAATTTATGTGGCTCTCCTGTAAGCTTTGAGCATATTAGTGCTTCCCAGCACTACCAAGAGTTTCTGGATGCCACAGCACTGTGCTGCTAAGCATGGCCTTGTTTGGGGTGTTAATTTAGATCGGGATGCTTAGTGCTGTCTTGTCAATATAGCCTCCATTTCTGGTTGGATGGCACCCTCTCCTGGTGTTGGAATGCTGCCCTAAAATGAGAGGCTAGGTGCCACTAGCATCAAAGATCCAAGAAATACCTGCACGTGGGGGTAAGGGATGAATGCCGCTGCTCTGCTAAAGTTGCAAATGGATCGGGCAGGTCAGCTTTCTATTCCTTCAGCTGGAGCCATTGTGGAAACAACTGGTAGAGTCGTTAGTGTTTGGGAATGGTGAATGCATGCTGTCATGGTGGAGAGGCCTTCAGAAATGCGTTAGTCACCTTGTAGTATCTTCCTCAAGGCAAGTGGATGGAAGAAACCGTGGTGTGGGAATCTAAAGCTTTTCCTCGCGCTTCCTCATCTTCAGGAGGTACGTGGCTGTACTTGCGAGCCTGGTGGTGGTGTAGCATTGGCAGGAAGTGTGAGCCTTTCTATTTGTGCAGGAATTGCACAGCAGCCTTTGGGTTGCCTCTGCTCGTGGGACGCTTTGGATGAGGTATGAATTGTTTGTTAACTGATGGACGGTTGCATGTTTGATTCTTGAGTAGCGTGCAGGTACAAAACAATGAGTATGTGGAATCTCGGCAAGGGCTTGTGTGTCATAAGCGTTTCCTAAAATATTGTAGCATGTTCAAGATGATCTTAAAGCAAGTTCTGGTAATCAAGACTTTTTTTCTTATTTTTTTAACACAGGCCTCCTCGATCACAGAAAATCCTAGGAACTGCTTTCAGGTGATGTTTCTACTGCTATTGGTAGTCACTTTAGGCTAGAGGATAGTAGGTACCTGAACACAGTGCTGGGGCTTCCACCAAGAAACACTTTTCTACAGACAACTGTTCTTGTTTTGTCAGAGGAGTGTAGAAACCAAAGTGCTCTATCTGGTACCTGTTTGTGATAGTGGGGCTATACAGATTGCCTGAAGGTGCCTTCGTATTTGGATGGCTGACTATTCAAGAACAGAAAACTGTAGCACAGTCTTCACAGTTTTGGTACTTAGAGGGCAGAAAGAAAATATGTGAGGACTTCTTCTTGCACTGCTGTATTCTGTATCTTAGAGTCATTGGGGACAAAGAAGGAATGGGATTTTGGTCTTTATTTCAGTTGCACTGAATGTACCAGGAGAGCACACTTTATGTACAGAAATAAATTTCCACATTCATAAGACTACCAGAACACAATGTTTTGATGTTCAGGTTTATAAACTTTTTTCACTGCTTTATGTTGGTTTCAAGTGCTTTATTTTAAGTTCTGATCATCTTTCTTTCTTCTTCTAGAAGTCGAACTGAGCCAGCGAGTAGAACATCAAAAGAGGTATGTAAAAACACAAGCTGAAACTTTTTTCTACATGCTGCACCTAAGTCTAAGAAATGTAGCCTTGTACTAATTCTTTTTATATATATAAAAATATATAAAATTTATATGTTTTATATTTAATATTTATAATATATATATAAAACATATTTTCCAGTGAAACACAGTGTATGCTGTAAATCCAATGTATTTGATTCAGCATAGTGAAAACTGAGCAATGCCAACATTTGTGCGGTTCTAATGTGAATAATGGTATTTGTGCCTAGTAACGCATTGCATTTCGTACTGACTAGGCTAGAATATTTCTTGTATGACTGTGTGTTGTACAGATAATGTAGGCTCATTGGTAGAGCTTGTAGGTTCAAGGTTTGCACCACTGAACTTGGTACACCACCACTTTGAATTTACATTTGGAAAAGGGGCAGCCTTTTTCTTCCGGTCAGAAAACACTGTTGTTCTGCTGCTAAGACATGAATAAGTAACTCGAGGAGATACTTGACTCGTAATGGCCTAGATCTCCATTTGGCCCTTGGGGGGAATGCTACGTGCAACGATGCATTTCAAAATAGCCCTCATAGTACAAACATTACTTTGTGGTGGTGTTTGGTTTTCCTCTGTAAGTATAACTGCTTGTTCTTCACTAGAATGGAGTGAGGCGTTACACGAGCTCTAGGTCACTGGATCTGATCACTTTGTAAGCTCTTAGGATAACTTAATCTAGAAATTCGTGAACTTGGGGTCTAATTAAAGGAAACGAAAGACAGCGCAAAAACTATACTGCGTTCATGTATCACACCTGTGTGCATTTAGTAAATGATGAGCTATTAACTGATTAATTTATAAACTGCGCTGACAATGTTTCCTGTAGTGACACTTCCTTCTCAAATAAACGGAAATAATTATTTTAGATCCTTTCGAGCTGCAAATGGACAGCTTCCTTAACCCTCCGTCTTTTAAGCAGTTGTGAGCATTTGACAAGGGTCCCCCTCTGAGGTATTCTGAGCAATAGGTTGATCTCAGGAGGGGTTGGTTGCTTTAGTTTCTTCTCATTAACAACGTAGGCATACTTAAGCTGTTTAAGGTTTGGACTTTGTTTTGAACAAGTATAAATTCCACTGGCTTGGAGATGGCTCTTCCGGTGACGCTCAGAGGATATAGCGCAGGCTTTCATACAGCAGTAGGGGTGAACTATTGCTCTGTTTTGATTGTAGAACTTGAATATGTGTTTAATTTTTCTGAATAGGTTGGCGACCCTTCTGCACCTCTTTCTCTGGCCCAGCTTATTAAGGTATGCTTAGATGTACTTGCTTGTGAAATAGTGTTTGTAAACCTTACACTGTGCTCTCTAGCTGGATAACTGCTGTAATATGAGCAAAACATTAATTGTTAATAATTCAGAGTGTTTCTCCTAACTTTGAAATGTTACTTTGATACTATCCTGTAGAGAGTAGTTCCCAGCTTGGGAAGATGGAAGGGGAGCACCTTACTGGCCTCAGTGTAATGCTGCAGTGTTACCCATCTGCAAGACACAAAGAAGCAGCACTTCAGAAGCTGTTTACCATTTTTCATACGTCCCGCTCATTGTTCATTGGAAACTAACACAATTTTTACAGCAGGATTTAATTGGCTGTAAGTTATGGACATTTCTAGGGCCTTTGCAACAGCCAGAACAGACGTGTTTCTGGAACATGGACAATTGCATGGCTGTTTTTGAATTTCTAGTCATTACAGTTACAGGTCCATTCTTTGAATGGTGCGGGACTGCCTGAATTGTGGCATACAGGCAGAGGACGACGCAACCTAATTTGTTTACATGCAGACTGTGGAAACTGTGCAAGTGCACCTAGTTGTTGATAGGACTGTGCCAGTGTTTATGCGAGGCACATCAGCAGACGTGACCGCCTGAAAGCATGTTTTGTAATGGAACTGCTGGTATTTTGTGCTCAGCAACGTGTAACGTTGTCTGGGGAAACACTAGTGATTGCACTTGGTGAAGAGACGTAGTGCTAGCCACAGAAGTGATTAAAAACATAGTCTTTAAAGTTACAAAGAGTAGAGAAGGCAGGGCCTAACGCAGAGGAGCTAGTTCTTTCCTCTGAAAATGAAGGCCAGAGCTCATTTCCACGAGAAAGAAATCTCTTCCCACTGGGAACGTCTTCCCTCGCTCACTGCAGAAATTTAATTGTGTTAATTAACATTTTGCGGCAGGGTGGGGGTGGGGGTGGGGGTGTGTGCAGAATTAGTTTGGGAAGCAGCCACCAAAAGACATTGGTCTCCCTCAGGGCTGTCCCTTGGTTCTGTAAAGGCATGTGAAATTTACTCCAAAATGTGGAAAACTGTCCAAGCTTTTGAGAAATTCAAAGATTTCAGAAATACGGAGATAGGTAACAAAGCAGCTCCGAACTGTTACCCTAACCTCTTTAGTGCAGGCTGGCACAGGAGGCAATGTGTAGTAAGAACTTTTCTGCTTTGCTATGACTATGTATTGAATGCCATAGTTAATGTCGGCCTGTTCCTAGGAATGTGTTGTGGGTTTTGGGTGTGTTTTGTAAACCATTTGGGTTCAAACAAATCAGTCAAGTGTCTATAAAAGTTCTCTGCAAATGTTACTGGAAATGATTTCATAGATGGCGATCTGGATTATGTTCCTGCGTATATGGAACAGCTAGATGAAATCACATGTGGAAACTAGTTGGTTGCTTTTGTGAGTGAATGCATGTAAAAAGGAAAACATGAGCAGTTGGTCTGTAGGATAGGTGCTTGAAGTTCCAAATAATGTACAGTCACCCCCTTTGACCCTGCTTGTATCTGGACTAGTGTGGAATAGAAACATTTGAAGAAGTACTGTGTAAAAAAAAACCATCTGGCTTCCATAGTTCGAAGATCTAGTTCTGCGTAAGGTTTATATTACAATTTGCGTGTTAAAAGGACAGTGCCAACTGGAAAAAAATTGTAGTTCAGTCACTTTCTATGAAGAAGCGAGTGGCGGCGGGGGAGGGGGCGGAACCGTGCGGTTTGGACTGCCTATAGCACATGATGGTCAGATGTCTGCTGAAAAGAATCTTTTGTCTTGCTGAGGGATTACAGAAAGCTTGATTCCTTTTAATGCTTCTGGGTCTGAAGCTGAATTTCAGCAAGCAAAACCAACTGCCACGACTCTGAAGCTGTGTGTCCTTTTGACGCTGCAGAATGTAAATACTGCTACTTGCACACATCTTTCTTGGTTAAATGTACCGTGGCTCGCTTCTTCGACTAGTCTGGAGCTTAAAGACCAGCTTCAAAATGCTGGCTGGTGTGCTTTTTTCTACACATAGCTTCAGTCCGCTTGGACAAAACTTGGATTGGCTTCACAAGTCTTTATGTAAGGTACAAAGAGAGCCTATTTGTAGCCTAATGTGTGTGTCAAATAACCATTACCTGTTAAACAGACTGCCAACCTGGCTGAAGCCAATGCTTCCGAAGAGGATAAGATAAAGGCGATGATGATACAGTCCTGCCATGAATACGATCCATCCAAGTAAGTATCAAATGTGGTCTTCAAAGGTTATGGAAAAAGTATGGAGATGTTTCTTTTAAGAAGAGAGACACATGCATACCTTTTCCTTTTTTTCCCCAAACCTTCTAGTTACTTGAGGGAACCCTTGGATCTGCCTCCACTGTCATCCAGTTGCTTTTGCTGTGGAAAACCTGGCCACTATGCCAAGAACTGCCCGGTAAATAGGGTAAGATTGGGGCAGGCCTCTGGTGTTACCGAGCTTTTAGGGTTTTTTACCTTGGCATTTATGTGACAAAGACATGAACACTCCCAGTAAGAATTGTTTCTCTGGGGGCGAAATGTTACATGGCGATGTTGCAAAGCCCTTCCAAATTCAAAAGAAACCCGGAATTCTAAATGTGAAACTTTTTTTTTCTCTAGCTCACAGACATTAAAGATGTCCATAGATCTTTCTCAGTGAACTTTCATACATATTTGTATCTATTTCAATAGTACTGGAAATTTTCCTGGTTCTAACTCTTTCTAATGACAGTTCAAAGTTGTTGGTATTTCCTCTAAAAACAAGAGGTTTCTGTTGACCCCGTCTATTGAGTATCTGTCAGTTTTAACTACAGAAGCCTCTGGCTGAATATTCATGCCGTTTAACATCAGTCCCTGAATGTACATGCAGGAGGGATGAATTCAGCCTTCCTATATAGAAGTGAATGTAAGTTTCCATGGGGGCTGATTCGGAGCCCTGAATTAAGCTCTCACACGTTGCCCAAGGGCTTTGGAGGGGGAACAGGTTTGTGTCTCTGCTCTGAGCAGACGGTGAGCAAAGGGCTATTTCACCCTGAAGGGTCCTGAAGTTAAGCCAAAGAATGACGACTGGGTTCAAAACTCTGCTCAAGCCTGTGGTACGTCCTGGCTATGCTCGTTGGGGAAAGCAGGAGTATGAGTCGAGCAGCCATTATGTTAGGTAAAAGGAGGGGATTAAAGGCTTTCGCTGCTTAAAATTGTCTCTGAAACGTCATTTTAAGTGTGCGTCTGAAGAGGAGAGATGTCTGCATTTCTGTTCTCAACAGGACAAAAATGTGGAGCCTGTTCGCAGAATGAAAAGGAGCACCGGAATTCCAAGGAGTTTCCTGATGGAGGTGAAGGATCCCAACACAAAAGGTGCCATGCTGACAAAGGCTGGGAAATACGCGATACCAACTATTAATGCGTAAGTATGGAATTAATCGGGCCGACCAAAATGCGAATGAGAGCAACCATGCGTAAATGTCTGAGTGGCAATGTAGCCGAGGTGGCCAGCCTCTAATTACGAGGGAGGAAGCACTACCGTCGTATCTTAACCTTAAAATCTGCAATACTTTCCCATATTGAAATAGAGTAGCCCTGCTGTTCATGCCCCGGGAAGCTGGCTGACCTTGGGGTATGCTAAGAACCTGTATTTCTGCAAGGCATTTCAGTAGTGTTTCCAGCTGGCATCATTCTCTCTGAATGCTCGTTTTGCTTCTGGTTTACGTTTCAAAGGCTTCTTGCAAAATTTAAGAAATAGCCCTTGGATTGAGATTTCCTCCTCCTCTGACTTTTAGCAAATCTCATGTGTGAAACGGGCTGAAGTGTTCCTGTTGCTATAAACTAAGAAATTACTGCTGTGTGCTGACAAGAGTGGCTGTTGGAAAGTGCACTCGGTAGCACTTCCCTTTTTCTGTCATGGGTCTCCTCTTGTAGAAGCTGTAGCACAGACTTCTTTCATTTACAAAATGAAATTACTTGGGGGACGATCTTTACCCTGATCCAGCAATTTGCATTTACCCTCTGGCAAAGGAGAGGTGGGGTTCCTTTCCCCTGCTCTCTAGCTGTCAAGCAATTATTTTTCTAGTCTGAGCTAATTTTGTAGTTGATCCAACGGATGGGAGAGTTCTGCAGAAGGAAAAATGTTCCCCCCTCCTTCTTCTTCTGATAGTGTGGCCCTAGAGAAGTCATTTAGCGTAAATGCCTACGTTGTAGAAAGCCAATGTGGAGTGAGAAGACTTCCACCTATTACCTTCGTTTGATAAAATCCAAAGCTTGGAAAATTTTTCCTTTCCCATCTTTCACTTTTTTCTTTTTCCTTCCCCACCTGCCCTCCAGGGAAGCTTATGCTAGAGAGAGAAAGGAAAAGCCACCCTTTTTACCAGAGGAGCCCTCCTCCTCCTCCGCAGACAGGCCTGTTCCAAACGAGTTGTTATGTCCCATTTGTAAAGATCCAGCGACGGATGCAGCGCTTATTCCCTGCTGTGGAGCAAGTTACTGTGACGAATGTAAGTGAGTAATGTCATGTAAGGAGTAAACTCCCCTCCCGTGTTTTTTAATCCAAAACACCACATCGGATCTTCTGAAAGCAGGAATAGGAGATCACCTGTGCTACGCGGTCTATTTCATACTTCAGTATGCCCGGAGTAGGAAAGGCCTCTTCTCCGTAACGGGGGGAAAAAAAAAAACAAACCCAAAGGCCAAAGAGCTTTTTTCCCTTTCTGTGTATCTAGTCAAATCTTCTTCACATGCGGAAGGTCGAGTACGAGAAGAGTGCATAATTGTGCAGGTGATTACAGTATTAGATGTGGAATGCACGTAGTTTGTCCACAGCTCTTTCTCTCATACACAACTATAGAGCCAGCTCTGGTGACTGACTCTGGTCCGCCACAAACAGGCAGTCGGGCATTTAATCTACATTCTTTGCCACAGGAGTTGGTTAAACCTTCAAAACTCGAACCGACTCACGGCTTTTTGAGATGTGCTTTGTTCATTAGCCTTGATGTTGGTGGCTTCTTGCTGTACTCGGTAGTGGAAAAAAGACTAGTCCAAACATCAGGACACAGCCCGCTCTATGTCTTCAGCTGTTACAGCGGGGGAATGTCAAAACTGTAGAGCGATTTGCTGCGTACTGGGCATTTTTTACACTACTGACCATTTATAGCTTCATGCTCTCCATTCAAGACCGTATCCACCCATTAATCGTCTGTGTGTTCTTATAATTGATGAGAACCCCAAAGATTTCCCTACTTTGGCTGAAACCTATTTTGACGCTTCTAATTACACACAGGTATTAGAACAGCTTTACTGGAGTCAGAGGAACATACTTGCCCGGCGTGTCATCAGACAGGTGTTTCTCCTGACGCTTTAGTTGCCAACAACTTCCTGCGCCAGGTAACGTGGTGACTTTTTCATCAACTGTTTGTAAGGAAAGTCTGTTTGTAAAAAGCTGAAAGGGAGGAAATTGTTGACATCTCCTTAAAGAAGGATAAACTGAATAAGGCTGCATTTCCTTTTCAAATGCGTTGTCTGTTGTTACAGAAGCTGACAACTCTTTAGAGATAATCAGGCAAACTCAGGTCAAACTTTTGTCTAAACATGCTTGCCTGCCTCTCAGATTTGCTGTTAACACCGAAGTCCTTTAACTACAGATACTCTGAGCTACCAGTCCTTAATAGCAGTGTTTCCTGTGATGTGTTCCTATCTCTGTGTGCTGCTTTACTCTAGGCTTGATAGCATGTATGGGATTATACAAGTCATTTTACCCTGTGGAGGCTTTTCTTCA
The DNA here is from genome assembly GCF_963210335.1 of Falco punctatus. Classification (NCBI taxonomy): domain Eukaryota; kingdom Metazoa; phylum Chordata; class Aves; order Falconiformes; family Falconidae; genus Falco; species Falco punctatus. The sequence continues at coordinate 159,301 of NW_027660197.1, read as the reverse complement.
TCTATTGTCGTCATAATCTGAAACTTTGATCTTTTTGTCAATGTTCTTCTGCCTCTAGGCTGTGAACAACTTCCACAGTGGAACCGGCCACACAACAGGGCTCCATAAGGAGACTCAGCAGCAGCAGCGACAGCCGCCGTCACCGCCTGCACGACCACTTGTGACTGTGACACCTGCTGCTCAGGTGACTGCCACCAAACTTTCTAAATCTTCCTCTCTGTCAGTCAGTGGTCTGTTAAGTTTTATTTCAACATATGCTTTTGAAATACAGTATTTATTAGAGCTTATTTTCCAACTGTTTGCATTTATTCACAAGGGCTTTCCGGTCCCTGTAGCAAGACAACCGGCAGTACCATGTCTTCTGGGCCCCCAAGAGCAAAAAATACCCACACCTGGTGAGTGACCGTAACTTTAGAATTTCTTCTAAAAAAATTATCTTCAGATGAACTGAATGGGATTTATTTCTTTTTCCTCTCCCCACTCCAAAAGGTCATCCAATGAGAGCCAGTGCAGTTCGCTCAGCAGGTGGCAGACCAGGCTGGGGACTGTAAGTATTTCACAGAAATTCAGTCTATGACGACTTGTAACCTGTTAAACCAGGCTGTAACACCTACATTACTTCTACAGTAGCTGATTTATAATGAAATGCCTGTGCACAGGTAGCTGTGGAGAATACAAGTGGCAATTCATTTTTAAGTGGCTCAGCTTGAGTTGGCTCTAACAAAGGGGATCTGTGCTTGCAGTAAAACGATTACAAATCAAACTCCAGTATGTGACCCAAAAGTAGACTCTGAAAAACAAACGCTTTTGGAGGAAACCGTAAGTATATATCAAAATTAAACATAATGACAGGATGAGGTGCAAAGCCACCCTTTCGAATTACTGGCTGGATAGGGCTGAAGAAATTGATTTCCCAATTGAAGTCAGCCTCCAACATTTGATTTTTAATGACTTAGTGATGGAGCAAATTGTTGGAAGAGTCAGTGCTGGTTTTTTGTGACCATTTTGAATTTCTTTAGTCTAGTCATCTCAAATAGCCAAGCTGCTTTCTCTCTGTTGGAGAGAGAGGAATCTGTTTTTGCTGTTATTGCCATATCAGTTTGTTCTTCCTTTTGGTATGTATTTGTTATGGATAGATTATAAGTGTGCGTCGTGTTTATAAAATCTTAAAGATAAATCAAAAGAAAACGCAGCATCCGTCCCAGAGACACCTAAAATTCTCAGGTTCAGTAAGCAAGGAAAGAACAGTTCAGGGGCAAGACCAGGCCAAACAGATCATCACGAGGCAACAACCTAGGAAGTTTATGGGGAAGAATTGAAAGGAAGTTTGAGAGAAGCTTGGTTAATATCTGTGCAGTACTTTGAAGCTCGGAAGTGTGAAGTAGGAAGTGTATGGAGGAGTGGCAGAGGAGCCGTGGGCACCTGGCACCTGGGAGATGGGAGTCTCCTTTAAGCGTGGGCAGCCTCTGCCCACAGTCACAAAGCTGAATGGAGGGGGAGAAGCCTGAGGCAACTACTTGGGGTGAGGGTGTGGAAGGCAAGTGTGAGGGTCCAGAAATGAGGGTAGGCTCAAATGGACAGGAAGCTGCCAGAAAAATGCTCAGGTTGAGAACAAGAAGGGCTCGCCACCGTGCTCCCGCTTCATTCACATTCCTCTTTAAAATCAGGGCAGAGTGTGACAGTGACACGCGGTTTTGGGTTTCTCTGGAAGTTCAAATGGAGGACGTCCACGTAGCACACGTACCCAGAGGACTCGGGCCCTGACACTGCCATCATCAACAGCAGCCTTTGCACCTGTGCCTCCACCTCCCTTGCATCCTCCCCCACCCCAGGCGCTTCCTTTCCCGCTGGCGGTACCACCACCACCACTACCTCCTCAGTTTCCACCTGGTCAGCCTCCATCTGCTGGGTATACCCCCACCCCGCTCCAGAATATCCCCCAGCTCCTGCAAACATGTCATCAGCCAACAGCACGGCCAGCGACTCATTCAAATACCCTCCCAGCGACACCAGCACTTTCTTTATAGGATCACAGGGTCATTTAGGTTTAGTTGGAAAAGACCTTTAAGATCATTGAGTCCAGCAGTTAACCTAAACCTACACATTCCGCCATTACAGCAGGTCCCTAAGCGCCACCTCTACATTTCTTTTAATACACCCAGGGATGGTGACCCAACCGCTTCCTTGGGCAGCCTGTTCCAACGCTTGACAAACCTTTTGGTGAAGGAATTTTCCCAAATATCCCATCTCAAGCTCCTGTGGCGCAACTTGAGGCCACTTCCTTTCCTCCTATCAGTTGTTACCTGGGAAAAAAAGAGACCGACCCCCACCTCACCACAGCTGCCTCTCAGGTAGTTGCAGGGAGCAGTGAGGTCTCCCCTCAGCCTCCTTTTCCCCAGGTTAACCAACCCCAGTTCCCTCAGCTGCTCCTCACAGGACTTGTGCTCCAGAGCCTTCAGCAGCTTTGTTGCTCTTCTCTGGACACGCTGCAGCACCTCGGTGTCTTTCTTGTAGTGAGGGGCCCAAAACCGAACCCAGTGTTGGAGGTGCAGCCTCACCAGGGCTGAGTGCAGAGGGACAATCCCTCCCCTGGTCCTGCTGGCCACCGTCTTTCAGGCAGAAGCCAGGATGCTGTTGGCCTCCCTTGTCTAGGGAGGAGTTTTACGGGAACAACGGAGACTTCAAAAGGAGTAAGTGTTTGGCTCCAGGAAGTTGCACGGGTTTGCGCTTTGGTATTTCGTTAGCACCTTGGACTGCAGTTACACTAAAGCGCATCTGGCAGAAGCAAAAATGGCATCGTGTTTTATCCAACAGACCTTTTCATTGCAGTTGGTAAATGTGCAAAACTCAAGCAAGACAAATGGAATTGTAGAACTTTCCCTAAATCCTGGGGGAATTCTAAACTCGTTTTACTTGACTAGGATGTTCATGTTTGGCATTACATGCAGTAGACATTTTCTCATCTTGGCCGTGTTTTGTATTTTGGTGTCTGTTTGGAATAAATATCCAACTATAATTGTAATAATGGTCAAACTGATTTTAACAGGGAAAAGAAAAAGCCCAGACCCGAAGTGTTCACAAACACTTCTTCTATGGAATTGGTGGCACGTGAGGAGTTTCAGGAGGAGCGCAGGCATTCATTTTCCAGGGAATTGCGTTGCATGTCCCTAAGGGAGAAGCAGATTGTGTAGAAGAATCAGGAGGAGTTCCAGTCCACCTCTCTATCCTGAGGTGGATTGGATGGTTCAGGGGACGAGCAGTGATGGGAGGTCCACAAGTAGGTCCCTAGCTCAAAGATGGCAGGGATTACAGGCGACTGATAGTTATAACTGGGCAGCAGTTGAGAAGGAACGGGTGTCTTTTGCCAAAGCTTCTCTGCAGTGACATCCTTCGCCTCCTGACAGCCCTGAGGAGGCTAGAAACTGGACAGGTGTGGATTCCTGCGCCTCCATGCTCTGACTGTAACTGTTACCTCAAAGCACTTTGGAGGAGATACGTGAGAGGAATTGCCTTTGTTGCCTCTGTCATCTAATCTCGCACAGACGGATTGCAACCTGGACTGCAAACTGGTGCCTTTTGCTCAGATTCTGCTGACATCCTTAAATTTTTCTTACAAATGAAAAGATCAGACTTGCGTAAGGAAATCTTCAGTTGGAGGAGGAATGAACATACGTGGAATAACTTGTGAAGAAAAATCTAAAGATAGCTGCTGTCTTCTGTCCTTAAAAAGCCCTTGGGCAGGAATCTGAAGAGCTCTCTGTAGTAATGCTGTCAGTATCTTTCCCAGAGTAGTGGCATTCCGTCAGCTTACTGGAGACTGAGTTTAGAAGCTTTTAGCTAGGATTTTTCTTGAAATGCAGTCACTGTCCTTGGTTGGAGCTAGAGGTATGTGCAGAATTTGGCTACCACTGGCTAGAAGTGGGGCATTTTGCATCCTGTACAAATTGCCGAATACGTAGTGAAGTTAAATAGACTAAGCTGGCATTTTCAAATGGAGCTTTACTGCCTCCAGGCTAAACCCTGCTTTCCTGACAGTTGATACTGCACTGTGGCCATTAAGACTCACTTGTTTTGCATCTTACAAAGCACAAGAGTGATTTGCGCTGCAGGTGGATGCTGGGTAGTGAGACATCTGCATGTCCATGTACCAGCAGAGACCAGTAGACACCCCTGAAATCCATCCATAGCTAGGGTAGTCCATGCGATAGAAGTGAGTGGGAGCAGACTTACCCTTCCTGCGTGTTTTTACACTACCACAGCAGCAGCTGTTCTGGCTCGTAAGCAGAAACCTTTACATGCCGTCATGCTCTTCGGTTTGCAGGAGCAGTATATCAGCAGCTGAAAGGAACTTTGACATAAGCGTATGGAGAGGAAAAAAACCCAAACCCAAACAAATTTGGGAGAAAAAAAAATGGTGTGAGTGACTGTTTTGAATTAACTTCATTAATTTCCTTTGTGTTGCGTTTTGTTTTTTAAGGTCCAGGTCTCCCTGTGCCACTTCCTCTCGCTCTAGAAGTTCGCATACCTACTGCAAGTCAAGATCAGGTCCTTCCCACCCTCGCTGCTGCTCTCAATCATCTAGCCGTGACCCCTCTCATTCCTACCCACGATCACCACCGTATCCAAGAAGAGGCAGAGAGAAGAGTCGAGGCTGTCATTCTAGCTCAAGGTCACGTGGTTATCCCCGCTCAAGGTCAAGGTCACATGGCTCTCCCCGCTCATGCTAGTGGACTCACCCTTTCTCTCATCTTCCCTTAACTGAACATTTTTGGAATAAATACTGCCGATACAGAATTTAAATAAAAGCTGTTTTATGAAACATTACAAAAGATGACAGTGTGCACCTCGCCCGTTACGACTGGACTGTGCCCTTTTTTCCTCTTGGCACTGGTTCTACCAGAGGAAGCCCCATCAGACAGAGTGAATAAAAGCCAGTTACAAAAGGAACCATCATTAATACCATGGAGGAGTACAACAAGGACAACACTGCGACACCCTGAGATGTCCCCTCCCCGCACTGTCCCTGCGGTGCGGGCAGCCAAGTGCCACCCGGCAGAGCCCCAGCATCTCCTCCAGGCTGCCTTGGGACAGGAGGGGACAGCAGGTGGGGACAGCCCGGGGGTGACAAGAGGGGACAGCTGGTAGTAACAGGCCTGGGGGGTGACAGGAGAGACAGCTGGTGGGGACAGCCTGATGGGTGACAGGAGGGGATAACTGTTGGGGACAGCCTGGGGGTGGTGGGAAGGGTCAATGGCTGGAGAAAGCCTGGGGGTGACAGGAGGGGACAGCAGGCAGTGGCAGCCTGGGGGGTGACAGGAGGGGACAGCAGGCAGTGGCAGCCTGGCGGTGACAGGACCTCAGGCGCCAGATCATGGGCCGCGAGAGGCTGAAGGCGACCCGCTGCGACCTGCAGGTCACCAGCGCCCAGACCATGGAAGGTGTGTGGGGGCGGCGGGACCGGGGACCGGGGACCGGCCGGCTGGCGGTGGCGCAGGCGGCCAGTGAGGCGGTTGGGCCGCGGCCGGCAGCGGTGACTTGTGCTGGGGCCTCAGAGCTGCTCTTCCGTGGTTGTGCGCTGGCAGCTGGCGTCAGGGCTGTGTGCGCAGCCAGGCACAGCAGCGTACGGGGTCGATGGGCGACACCGCGCGTGGAAGAGGTTTGGTTTCTGGGAACCCTTCTAGGTAAAACGATAAGGGAATGTGGGACAATGCCTTGTCATCACAAACCTGCCAGATTTCTTTGAAAGCCGGCAGAGAAGGCTGAACGTGATAGAAAAGGAGTGGGTGGCTAATTTGAAGGGGAAAAAAGTGGGTTTGGTGACTGAAATTTGTCTTCAGCCACTTTTACTCCACCGCATTGGAAAAGTGGTGCTTGGCTGTTGCAGAAACTGCTCAGTAGCAACGTTTGGGATCAAGAGTGTATCTGTGAGTGAGAATGTATGCAGACCCTGGAAAGCCATCTTGTAGACGAGCGTTCTGTCTAAAGTATACTTGGCATTTCTTGCCAATACAGCTTCTTTGCTGCACCAAAGACATGTTCATTCAGATGCTATTGAGCATCATTTCTTCATTTCTTTCAAACGGTGCATTTTTGTCGTGGTACTGCGTGTTAGACGGTGTCAGGGCAGTACTGAAGTTTTATGGCAGATCAGTTATGGTGAATATACCTAAAAATGTTCTTAGAGAAGCCCTAAGTTCTTTTGAATCTCAGAAATGGTGCTTGATTCTCAGAGACGGTAATGGTTTTGTATTACTTAGCGTGCTGTTTCAGTTTGGTAATCTTCCGTCTGGCAAAGCTTGCATGTGATTAAAGACTTTGGAATATGACTTGTCAGAAATACAAAGACTTGGAAACCGTCTCCATTCCTTAAACATTCAAATTTTATCGGTTGGGTTTTTTTTTCCTTTTTCCTGTGGTTCTGTGACATTCCCACAACAGTCTTGTCTTTACAATGTGTACTCATAGGATTTTTTCCTCTTCCTGTTTGTTGTATTAAAACTGAAACAGAGTAACATGCCTGCTGTGGTAACTGTAACTTTGGCCCCAGCCTTTCCAGTGGTTGGACCTAAACACGCTGTTTACCTACAGATAGGTAAAGTATGTTCAGGAGAGTATCTGTGAGCAGACTTAACAGCACGGTGTTAGGGGTCTTGGGGGTGTTACGGGGTCGCGTGTCATATACAGCAGTAGAGACAGACATGCAGGTAGAGGTACAGGTTGTGACACAGATGCTTACTGGAACTTCTGTAAGGGTGTTTTCCCTGTGAAAATGCAAAAATCCCCCAGCGGTTGTCAGAGCAAAGCTAAGGAATATATTTCGGTGTCATTTATGTGTATGCCAGATTTTGGGGTTTTATACATAACGGTGAATTTCCGTTTTTATTGAACAGCATCTACGTGCTTAAAGTCACCTTCAGAAGATGAAGGAAAGAACTAGGCCTGGATGTCCTGCCTAAAGGGGGTTCTTGGAGATCTTCCCTGTGGAGATACGGTCGTGGGTTTTATAACTTTGTGCAGGAGTCCTGACTAAATGTTGGCATGATCTTGGAAAGACCCTTCAGTGAACCCTGAGTGAAGATGGCCAACTTGTTCAGATTTTTCCGAGCCGCGTGATCACGGAAATCTCGTAATAGAAGCAATGCTAATAGAAGCTAAAAGTAAACAGGATTTTACACATCCTGGGGAAAAAAAAAAGAGATGGTGGACTCTTTTTGAAGATGGTGGGAAGGCAAAATGGATGGTTGGGATGTGTTTGAAAAGGTGGGAGGCAGGGTGGGGGTGTCCTCTTCCGTGCTCGCTATTCTAGAGACATGTTCTAGGGTTTTGTAAGCTAACAGGAGCAAAAGCAATGAAAGTTAGATCAGGAAAGAGCCTCATGTTGTAGCAGACTCGGCTTTAGTGACTTTAGAGACCATTTTGCTGTTGGCATTGAAACGATTCAGAACAAATGGAAAAGATTTTGCTGCTTGTGTTTGACCTGAAGATTTCTGGAAAGGTGCCGTGAGTGTGTGGAGATGATAAAAGCATGACGCTGTGTGTAAAATGTTGCTTTTCTATCTGTAAAGGGGTTCCCTGAAGTGCTATGTCATGACATATTAATATCACTCTTACAAACTGACTGATGCTTTCTCTGTATTGATGTTGTTTCCAGAATACACAGATGACAATGCCCTGATTCCAAGGCACTCATCGGTAACTGTTAGGGGAGTCCCTGTTAGAGGAGTTAAAGCTACCGGCAAGACAGACCTTGGGTAAGTAGCCGTAACGCGCTGTGTCCTGTGGGAGGGGTTTCAGTGTGTTCACCTTCTTTGTGGCTGTTGGTTTACGGAGGCATTCCGGTTGTATCTTTCTTGTTAAAGCTGCTGTTAACTTTTGTTGTGACAGGGCAGATTTGAATGTATCTGTCCCAAAGCAGACTTAGATTTTTCAGCCCGCTGGGACGTGGCATTCAAAGTCCAACAGTGGTAGCTGTTCTGATGTTTGAATTGGGTTTGTTCTTGGGGTTGTTTTTTCCGAGAGTCAAGTTCTCCATCCTGTTTCCTCTAAGCAGAGAGATTCCTTATTTTATGCTTTTGCTTGTATTGCTTTTAGAGTAAACGGAGAGACACATTGCAGTGTGAACTGGTGATTTGTTCCCATCTGCCAGCAGTCTGAGTCTCCGTGTTTGACTGCTTCCTTTGTTTGGGGGCGGGGGGGCAGGGTATTCTTACACCCCAGAGGGGGGGGGGGTGGCGGGGCTGCATGCTATCTCCAGTGGAAAGACTGAGAGTGGCCAGCTGGCAAACCGTGCAAACAAGAAGTTTCATTCTTAAGTGATTCCTATTAGTTTCCTAAAGACAATGCCTGTGTCGGGCAAGAGAAAAAGAGCAACGTCCTAAAGCGTATTGCCTTTTGTGCCAGGACGGTGAAGGAACAGTTGATCTTTTCCAAACCTGAAGCTCAGAAAGCAGTTGGGCACATTCCCAAATGTTGGTAGTTACCTTTCTGTGTTTGATTTCACCCTAAGCTGCTCTCTGTGCTCCAGGTATTACTGCTGTATTCCTCAGATTTATGGAGGACAGAGAACCTGATTACAATTGCAGATACTCAAATGTAAGCCTGACTACAGCATTATCGCTGTCATCAATGTATTCGTACAGTCCAGTTCTGTATCAGCTGCATCAGCATGGTTTGAATGGTCATGTTTTCCAGTCTTCTTCAAGACAGACCTCTCCTCCACCATGAGTAGATATTACTGACTTGTGGTTTTGCCGTGTCTTTCTAATGTTAGTTCTCAATAAATAAAGTATACCGGCGAGTTACAGCGTGTCTCAAACATAACAGTACAGCAGCATCCTAGTACCCATGAAGCATCTGCAAGCAAACCCCCCTGAATTTATGTGGCTCTCCTGTAAGCTTTGAGCATATTAGTGCTTCCCGGCACTACCAAGAGTTTCTGGATGCCACAGCACTGTGCTGCTAAGCATGGCCTTGTTTGGGGTGTTAATTTAGATCGGGATGCTTAGTGCTGTCTTGTCAATATAGCCTCCATTTCTGGTTGGATGGCACCCTCTCCTGGTGTTGGAATGCTGCCCTAAAATGAGAGGCTAGGTGCCACTAGCATCAAAGATCCAAGAAATACCTGCACGTGGGGGTAAGGGATGAACGCCGCTGCTCTGCTAAAGTTGCAAATGGATCGGGCAGGTCAGCTTTCTATTCCTTCAGCTGGAACCATTGTGGAAACAACTGGTAGAGTCGTTAGTGTTTGGGAATGGTGAATGCATGCTGTCACGGTGGAGAGGCCTTCAGAAATGCGTTAGTCACCTTGTAGTATCTTCCTCAAGGCAAATGGATGGAGAAACCACGGTGCGGTAATCTAAAGCACTTCCTCATGTTCAGGAGGTACGTGGCTGTACTTGCGAGCCTGGTGGTGGTGTAGCAGTGGCAGGAAGAATGAGCCTTTCTATTTGTGCAGGAATTGCACAGCAGCCTTTGGGTTGCCTCTGCTCGTGGGACGCTTTGGATGATGTATGAATTGTTTGTTAACTAGATCACCGGTTGCATGTTTGATTCTTGAGTAGCATGCAGGTACAGACCAATGAGTATGTGGAATCTCGGCAAGGGCTTGTGTGTCATAAGTGTTTCCTAAAATACTGGAGCATGTTCAAGATGATCTTAAAGCAAGTTCTGGTAATCCAGGCTTTTTTTCTTATTTTTTTAACACAGGCCTCCTCGATCACAGAAAATCCTAGGAACTGCTTTCAGGTGATGTTTCTACTGCTATTGGTAGTCACTTTAGGCTAGAGGATAGTAGGTACCTGAACACAGTGCTGGGGCTTCCACCAAGAAACACTTTTCTACAGACAACTGTTCTTGTTTTGTCAGAGGAGTGTAGAAACCAAAGTGCTCTATCTGGTACCTATTTGTGATAGTGGGGCTATACAGATTGCCTGAAGGTGCCTTCGTATTCGGATGGCTGACTGTTTAAGAACAGAAAACTGTAGCACAGTCTTCATAGTTTTGAGACTTAGAGAGCAGAAAGAAAATATCTGAGGACTTCTTCTTGCACTGCTGTATTCTGTATCTTAGAGTAATTGGGGACAAAGAAGGAATGGGATTTGGGGTTTTATTTCAGTTGCACTGAATGTACCAGGAGAGCACACTTTATGTATAGAAATAAATTTCCATATTCATAAGACTATCAGAACACAGTGTTTTGGTGTTCAAGTTTTATAAACTGTTTTCAGGGCTTTATGTTGGTTTCAAGTGCTTTATTTTAAGTTCTGGTCATCTTTCTTTCTTCTTCTAGAAGTCAAACTGAGCCAGCGAGTAGAACATCAAAAGAGGTATGTAAAGACACAAGCTGAAACTTTTTTCTACATGCTGCACCTAAGTCTAAGAAATGTAGCCTTGTACTAATTCTTTTCTATATATAAAATAGAAATGTTTTATATATAATATTTGTAATATATATATAGAAACATATTTTCCAGTGAAACACAGTGTATGCCGTAAATCCAATGTATTTGATTCAGCATAGTGAAAACTGAGCAATGCCAACATTTGTGCGGTTCTAATGTGAATAATGGTATTTGTGCCTAGTAAGGCATTGCATTTCGTACTGACTAGGCTAGAATATTTCTTGTATGACTGTGTGTTGTACAGATAATGTAGGCTCATTTTTAGAGCTTGCAGGTTCAAGGTTTGCACCACTGAACTTGGTGCCACTCTTCAGTACACCACCACTGTGAATTTACATTTGGAAAAGGGGCAGCATTTTTCTTCCGGTCAGAAAACACTGTCGTTCTGCTGCTAAGACATGAATAAGTAACTCGAGGAGATACTTGACTGGTAATGGCCTAGATCTCCATTTGGCCCTTGGGTGGAAGGCTACGTGCAATGATGCATTTCAAAATAGCCCTCATAGTACAAACATTACTTTGCGGTGGTGTTTGGTTTTCATCTGTAAGTATAACTGCTTTTTCTTCACTCGAATGGTGTGATGCATTACACGAGCTCTAGGCCACGGGATCTGATCACTTTGTAAGCTCTTAGGATAACTTCATCTAGAAATTCATGAACTTGGGGTCTAATGAAAGTAAATGAAAGACAGCACAAAAACTATACTGCGTTCATGAACCATACCTGTGTGCATTTAGAAAATGTTGAGCTATTAACTGATTAATTTATAAACTGCACTGACAATGTTTCCTGTAGTGACACTTCCTTCTCAAATGAAAGGAAATATTTTTTTTAGATCCTTTTGAGCTGAAAATGGACAGCTTCCTTGACCCTCCGTCTTTTAAGCAGTTGTGAGCATTTGACAAGGGTCCCCCTCTGAGGTATCCTGAGCGATAGATTGATCTCAAGAGGGGTTGGTTACTTTAGTTTCCTCTCATTAACAACGCAGGCATACTTCAGCCCTTTAAGGTTTGTACTTTGTTCTGAACAAATCCAAATTCCACTGGCTTGGAGGTGGCTCTTTAAGTGGCACTCAGAGGATATAGTGCGGGCTTTCATACAGCAGTAGGCGTGTATGTAGAACTTGAATATGTGTTTAATTTTTCTGAATAGATTGGTGACTCTTCCGCACCTCTTTCTCTGGCCCAGCTTATTAAGGTATGTTTAGATGTACTTTCTTGTGAAATAGTGTTTGTAAACCTTACACTGTGCTCTCTAGCTGGATAACTGCTGTAATATGAGAAAAACATTAGTTGTTAATAACTCAGAGTGTTTCTCCTAACTTTAAAATGTGCGTATACTTTGATACTATCCTGTAGAGAATAGTTCCCAGCTTGGGAAGATGGAAGGGGAGCACCTTACTGGCCTCAGTGTAATGCTGCAGTATTACTCATCCGCAAGACACGAAGAAGCAGCACTTTAGAAGCTGTTTACCATTTTTCATACGTCCCGCTCATTGTTCATTGGAAACTAACACAAATTTTACAGAAGAATTTAATTGGCTGTAAGTTATGGACATTGCTGGGGCCTTTGCAACAGCCAGAACAGACGTGTTTCTGGAACATGGACAATTGCATGGCTGTTTTTGAATTTCTAGTCATTACCTAACCCTATGGTAGGTATGACCTAACCCTAAGTCTGAATTTTAAGATAACCTTAAGACTTCACCCTATGACGTATCCCTATGCCTTAAGCCTAAGACCTATCTCTAAGACTTATGACTCAACCTTATGATTTAACCCTGAGAGTTAACCCTAAGACTTAAGCTTAAGATTTAATGTTGGGCCTTAACCTTAAGACTTAAATTTAAAAGTTAATATTAAGATTTACACCCTAAGACTTAAACTTAAGACTTAAATCCTAAGATTAACCCTGAGACTGAACCCTGAGACTTAAATCTCAGACTTAACCTTAATACTTCACCCTAAGACTTAAACTTCAGATTTAACATTAAGATTGAACCATTAGACTTAAGGTTAAGTTTTAACCTTAAGTCTCAACCCTTAGACTTAACCGTGAGACTTATCCGTAAGACTTATCCCTAAAATTTAAAACGGAGACTTAAACCTAAGATTTAACCTTAAGACGTAACCCTAAAACGTAGCCCTGAGACTTATCCTTGAGACTTAACCTTGAGACTTAATCCTGAGAATAGCCCTATGACTTATCCCCAAGACATACTTCTAAGGCTTAACCCTAAGACTTAACCTTAAGGCTCAACCTTAAGAGTTAACATTAAGACTTAACCCTGAGATTTAACCATAAGACTCAACTTTAAAACAAAACCTTAAGATTTAAACTTAAGACATAACCCTGAGACTTATCCTTGAGACTTAACCTTGAGACTTAATCCTGAGGCTTAGCCATATGACTTATTCCCAAGACATACTTCTAAGGCTTAAACCTAAATACATACTTCTAAGGCTTAACCCTAAGACTTAACCTTAAGAGTTAACATTAAGACTTAACCCTGAGATTTAACCATAAGACTCAACTTTAAAACAAAACCTTAAGATTTAAACCTAAGACATAACCCTGAGACTTATCCTTGAGACTTAACCTTGAGACTTAACCCTGAGACTTAACCCTAAGACTTATCCTCAAGACTTAACACTTCAGACTTAACCCTAAGACTTAAAGTTAAGATTTAACCCTAAGACTCAGTCTATAAGATGTAAACTTAAGACTTAACCTGAAGACTTAAATTTAAGACTTAACATTAAGACTTAACTCTAGACTTTACCCTAAGACATAATCCTGAGACTTAACCCTGAGACTTAATCCTAAGACTTAACCTAAAGTTTAACTTTAAAACTTAACCCTAAGACCGAACCCTAAGACACAACCAGACGACTTAACCCTGAGACTTAACCTTGAGACTTTACCGTGAGATTTAACCCTGGGATTTAACCCTAAGTCTTAATGCTCAGACTTAACTTTAAAATGTACCATTAAGACTTAACCTCAAGACTTAACCTTAAGACTTAACCTTAAAATGTATCCTTAAGATTTACACTAAAAACTTAACCCTAAGACTTAACCCTATGACTTATACTTAAGGCTCAACCTTAAGACTAAACTTTAAGACTTAACCTTAGAATTAACCGTAAGAGTTAAATTTTAAGACTTAACCCAAAGATGTAACCCTTAGTCTTAACACTGAGACTTAAACCTAAAACTTAACCTTAAGATTTAACCCTAAAACTTAACCCTAAGATTTAACCTTAAGACTTGACCTTAAGACTTAACCCTAAGAGTTAACCTTAGACTTAAATATTGAGACTTAACCCAAAGAATTATCCTTAAGATAAATTTTAAGACTTAACCTGAAGACTTAACCTTAAAACTTAACCCTAAGACTGAACCCTAAGATTTAACCTTAAAACTTAACCTTAAGATTTACACTCATGATTTAACCCTAAGACTTCACCGTAAGACTTAACCCTATGACTTAAACTTAAGGCTCAACCTTAAGACTTAACTTAAAGACTTAACCCTGAGAATCAACCCTAAGACATAACATTAAAACTTACCCCTAAGTCATAACCCTAAGACTTAAGTTTTAAGACTTAACCCAAAGAGTTATCCCTAAGACTTATCCCCAAGACTTAACTCTAAGAGTTAACCCTAAGACTTAAACTTAAGCATTAAACTTTAGACTTAACCCTAAGACTCAATCCATAAGGCTTAAATGTAAGATTTAACATTAAGACTTAACCCTAAGACTTATCCTTGAGACTTAACCTTAAGACTTAACATTAAGACTTGACTTAACCTTAAGACTTAACTATAAGACTGAACCTTAAAGACACAACCTTACGAATTAACCATGAGACTTAACCTTGAGACGTAACCCTGAGATTTAACCCTAAGACTTAATGGTAAGATTAACTTTAAGATGTACCATTAAGACTTAGCCCCAAGACTTAACCTTAAGACTTAACCTTAAAACTTAACCTTAACATTTACACTAAAGACTTAACCTTAAGACTTAACCCTATGACTTAAACTTAAGGTTAAACCTTAAGACTTAACCCTAAGAATTAACCCTGACATAACCATAAGAGTTAACCCTAAGTCATAACCCTAAGACTTAAACTTAAGAAATAATCCTAAGACTTAACCCGAAAACTCAACCTTAAGACTCAGCCCTGAGACTTAACCCTAATATTTTACCTTAAGACTTCACCATAAAAATTAACCCTAAGACTGAACCCTAAGATTTAACCTTAAGACTTAACATTAAGACTGAACCTTAAGACACAACCTTAGGACTTAACCCAAGACTTAACTCTAAGAGTTAACCCTGAGACTTAAACTTAAGAATTAAACTTTATACTTAACCCTAAGACTCAATCCATAAGTCTTAAACTTAAGAGTTAACTTTAAGACTTAACCTTAAGACTTGACCTAAAGACTTAACCCTAAGGCTTAGCCTTAACACTTAAATATTAAGACTTAACCCAAAGACTTATCCCTAAGATAAATTTTAAGACTTAACCTTAAAACCTGACCCTAAGAATGAAGCCTAAGACTTAACCCTAAGATATAACCTTAAGACCTAACACCAAGACTGAACCTTAAGACAGGCCCCGGGCCTGAGCCATCTCTGCAGGGATGAGGCCTTCCTTGGCGTCCGTCCCTCAAACCCTCCCTCCGGCCCCCACGGTCCGTCCCTAAAACACTTCCCCTCTGGCCCCCAGTCCCTGCTGGCCCTGAAGGCCGGCCACAGCACTTGGTTTCAAGCCTGAGCTGGTCATGTCATGGCTGTTCTGGAATGTGTACAGTGAAAGAAGAGATTGAAATGGCAAATGTTCCCTCTCAGGGTGGTCCCATGCTGGCAAAGGTTGTCCGAGGAGGTTGTGGGCTCTCTGTCCTTGCAGATCTTCAAAGGCCAAGGGCACACAGTCCTCTGCAACCTGCTGTAGGTGAGCGTGCTGGAGCAGAGGGCTTTGCCCAGAGGACCTCCATGGGTCCCTTCCAACCCCACCCTCCCGTGTGGCTCTGTGCTTTGCTTTTCCTCCTAAAGCCCCTCAGCTCAGCCCCGATGCCCGCTGGAAAGGGTGCTGGGGAAGGGACGATCCCAATCTCCTCCCCGAGGGTCCACCCCAGCACAAGCGCTCCCCACTCCACGAGACCCTATGGCAGACACAGTCAGGAGAGGGAAAAGATTCTTTTATTGTCAACAGCAGCTGCGGGGGCCCAGAAGTCACAGCTGTTCAGCCGGTGAAAATCAGTCAGCACCTGCAAGGACAGAGTCAGAAAGCTCTGCTAAACCCCCAGAGGCAGGAAGAGGCAGGATTTGGTTCCCCCCTCTTTGGGGGACGCTGTTTCTGAGGAATTCCTCATGACCCAGAAGGGAGAGCTCTTGCTGGCCTCCACTAGGGGCCTTCTCCCCAGGGGTGATGTCCCTAGGGAGCTGTGCGTGCGCAGGGATGCTGACAGTGCCCCTGTGCCGCGCAGCAGGGCTTGACGGGGAGCCCCTGGGGAGCTGCCGTGGGGCTCATCCCAAACCCTGCTCAGCACCAGCCCTTGCCGGCCCTTGCCAGCCAGCTGGGCTGACTTAGGGCCGTGTTCAGACTCGGGAAAGATGGGCAGCAGCACCTGGTACGCACCTGGCCTTCCTGACGTGCTGCACCTTCCTGCATTTTCTCAGGTTTGGGTCAGCAAAATGACTTCCTCTCTTCTCCGTTTTATTTTTGCTGTGCTGTCCCTCTCCTCTGCCCAGATTTCTTTTCTCTTTCTTTTCCTCGAGTTTTCCTTCTCCTGGTGGGATCCTGAAAAACTTTCCATCCCACAGCGTGATGAGATGGGGAAAGCCCCAAGCCCCTGCAGTGAGCTCTCAGGTCAGGCAAGGGGAGCTCTTCCTACCTGGTTTCCTGGGGCAGGCTGGTCAGTTGTTGCAGGCATGCCAGGGACTCTTCCGTGCCCTCGGGGGTGGCTGGAGGCAAATCTGGAGGTGCCTAAACCAGAAATTTGGGAGGTAACGGGTGGCAAGTAACGGCCTGGGGTAGTGAGGGCCTGACTGCCAAATTGCCATCTTAGCTCTACAGAGGAGGTGCTGGTTTGCATCATGCACATTTTGCACAGTCCAGCCAATGCAGCCTAGACTTGATGAAGCTGCGACGGAGTAGGATTTGAGTAAAAGCCCTCTCAAGGTGACAGCTACTCCCTTCTGTCCTTTTGTGGGTATTTTGTGGGTATGTTTTGTTTGATGAAGCAGATCATATTTAATGAAATGCATTCCAGAAACAGCCTTTCCAGTTTTCCTTAACACGTACCACTCTGGGGGGAGAGGAGGAGCCCCAAAGGCACAAGAGAGCAGCTGCCAGGAGGAGGCCCAGCAGCTGCTTGGCCTCCTGGGAAAATACTGTCCCACTTGAGACATGTTGTCCCAGTGTCTGTGGAGCTGCCGTACCTCTGCCGCTTTGGGCCCTGACCCTGTGTCTCCCCCAGCTCCTCTTTCGATGTCCAGCAGAGAGGCGTCTGCATCCAGAAAGGCTTTTGCTGGACGCTGGGTGTCTGCTGTGCCTGCAGGGCCACTTTGCTCTTCGTGCTGCAGCTCTGGAAAGCAAAAGCACGTGCAGCAGCGTGACTTCTTGGAAGTCAAGAACATCTCAAGCAAAGCCCAGCCAAGCCCTACACCGCTTGTCTCCTCAACGTTGAGGTTTCTGGCATCCCAAGCCCCAGTGTCTGTGACAAGCCTCAGCCCCTCCTCCTACCTGTGCGCCTGTCCATGGGTGCTGGCACCTCCTCGGCTGATGGAGGGGAGAGGACGACCACCTCCCCCCCAAAGATGTCCCCGCAGTTTTCAATCAGGAACTCCACCAGCACGTTCACCTGCAGACATGAAAGCCTTGGTCTCAAGCCAGGTGCCTGCAGACGTGTCAAGCAGCCTTTCCCACTGCTGGCCCTTCGTCTGCGCAGGCGGCTGCGGCTGGGGGTTGCTCTTCCAGGCACCCAGCCCACCAGCCCTGGCTCAAGGGAGGAGGCAGCCAGGGACCTCTCAACAGCCAAGCTCCGATGGGCCGGGAAGGCAGCACTGGCTGCTGGGTAGGGCGTACCTTCTCGGTCACTGCCAGCATGGCCTGCAGCGGGAGCAGGTCCTCGTTGGCTGGGCTCAGCAGGTTGGGCCCGATGCAGATGGCCAGGTTGCTGCAGCTCATTCTGCTGGTGGCTGCGTTGTTGCCGATGTGCTGCAGCAGGGCCATCAGCCGCTTCAGGAGGAGGAGATTGGCCACAGGCAACTTATCAGCCACCCTGAGGGAAGAGGAAGACAAGGCTGATGAAGCAGAGGGTGCCCACAGCCGTCCCTGCAGCTGGCCCCAGGCGGGTGGGAGCCAGCAGCCGTGTTGCACAGCTTTGCAGCTGCCCGAAAAGACAGCTTTCTGAGGAGCCCGTGCCTTGGCAGGCAGGTCCCAGAACTCTCCCGGTCCCTGCTCAACAGGCAGGCTGCTGCCCACACTTACGCTTTCAGCTCCTCCACCTTGGCCTGCTTGCTGGCCCTCTCCATGGCTGCCATCCAGTCCTCGTAGAGGTCGATGACGAGGAGCTTGGTGGGGATGCTTCGCAGGAATTCCTGCCATGCCAAGGGCTGCAGGTGAGCCTTTGAACGCTGCAGGCCAGCCAGGAGCTCCTCCAGCTGCAGCTCAGAAGTGCTCACCTTCAAGATGACGGCCAGCAGCAGTGCAGGCTGGCTTCCCACATCGACTTCCGTGCCACGGTCCAGGGCCTCGCGTAGCTGCCGAAGTTCCGTGCCGCCGGCAGCTCTGCGGAATATCCCCTCCGTCGTCGGTCCTTCCTGGTGCAGGACAGCCAGCAGCTCCTGCAAGAGATGCAGGACAGTGGCTTGGCTGAGGAGCTGCCCTGCAGCAGCGGTGGCCGTGGCCAGAGCTCTTCCCCAGACTGGACTCTGTCCTCCTGCAAAGGGGCTGGGAGCAGAGAAGCGTGAGCCATGGGCAGAGAGCCCAATTCCCCAGTACCTGGAGCCAGGGGACACTGCCTGTGGACTGAGTGGGGGGCTGGGGACCCCGTGTGCAGGCTGGCTTACCTGGATGGGCCGGGGCAGCGTGTTGTCCTCCCCACAGAGGGCTGCCAGGGGCTGCCCAAAGAGCGCCCTGCTGCAGCCGGAGCCCGCCTGCCCTGGTGCCTGGGCAGCGGCCGGGGTGCGCCGTAGACAAAAGGGCCAGGGCAGCCCCATCCTCCTCCTGCTGCTGCTGCTGCTCCCTCCTGCTGCAAAGGAAAACAGAGTAAGACGCCATCAACGGAGAACCCCAGGCCAGCGGTCCCAGAGCCTGCCCTGCCCTGCTCTGTCCTGCCCGCAGCGCGATGCTGTGTAGTGTGGCAGGACAGGCAGGGAGCCAGCAGCTGGAACCATGGCTTTGGCTCAGCAGCTGTGGCTTGGAGGCTGCCGAGAGCTGGTGTGCCACCAGGACAGCCTGTCCCAGCCCTTGCCCTGCCCTCCTGCAAGCTGTGGGCAGCCGCAGAGGCTCTGTGTCCTGCAGAAGCTCATGCAGCGGCCGCTCTCCAGCTGGTGTCCTTGCTAGTCCAGGTGTTGTCCTCCCGTGCGGTGCCCAACCTGCATGGCGACACTCAGGGGACAAGTGAGCACAGTTCAATCCATTGCAGGAGGTTGCCTTTCTTTCCCAAACTCACCTGGCTCGTGGCAAAGTCCCCCTGCGTTTGCAGATGGGGCCGTCGCAGGCCCTTGCTTGGGATGAGCCTGCAAGAACCAAGAATGAGGCTGCGCTTGGACAGCAGCCCCGCAGCAGAAAGGGCCAGCGGCGAGCTGCCCCCCGGAGCCAGCAGCCTGAGCATGGCAGAGCTGGGACCCTCTGCCCTCCCAGGCTCTCTGCCCCGTGCGGCAGGTTTCGTCCCAGCTCCGCCAGCCAGCCAGTACGTACCAGCGTTCCTGGTGTCTCCCCAACCCCCTCTGCTGCGGAGCGGTACTGTGGGAACCCCCGCCCTCCTGCACATGGTCACCCCACTTGCTGCACATCCCAGCACAGCCAGAGATGGGTGAAAGGCAGCCATTCTCACCTCTGCCTGTGCCTCCATCAGCCTCTCCAGGCTCCTGGCGCGCACTGTCCTCCACTGGGCGGGAGAGAAGGAGGGGAAGAAGGTGAGCAGCCATGGCTCTGCTGCTCGGCTGCAGGAGCAGTGCTCGGGGACAGGGCCCAGAGCAGAGAGACACTCACGGCGTGGCGGCAACTCAGCTCCTTCTCCAGGAGCTTGATGGATGTGAGACGGGTGACGCAGGCTCCCGTGCGTCTTTCTGGTGTCCTGTGCACCGGGAAGGGAGAGGGAGAGAGCTGGGTGAGCCCCAAGCTGTCTCTTGTCTCTTGTCAGGCAGCTGTGCCCGAGAGCTGCCTGCAGCCCCAGGGGCACCTTCCCCAGCTGGGGGCTGTGTTCCCCCGTGGGCCCAGCTTCTCCTGGAGCACCCCCCCGGCTTACCCCAGCAGCGTGGCCACCCACAGCTCCTTCAGTGCCTGGGAGCTGCAGAAAGAGAGGGGAGACAGCGTCAGGCCCTGCTGCCCCCAGCCCTGGGCAAAGGTGGGTGCCTGCACAGCCCTGCCCCGTGGGGCAGGACAGAGGCGCTGTCCAAGCCCTGGGTCGCTCTGTCCTGCCCGAGCAGCTGTATTTGCCCTTCCCTTCTGGGGACCAAAAGGTGACCAGGGGATGCAGGATGGGGAAACATCCTCCATCCCTCCCTCCCTGCCACCGAGCTGCCTGCTCCCTGCCCAGGCTCTGCACGCAAGGCAGAGGCCAGTATTCACGGGATGGCGTGGGCACGGCTGGGAAGCTCTCCTGCCCGACCACGACTCACCCAAAAATGGCGATGCAGGAGCCGGTGGGCCAGGCGAGGATGACAGAGGTGCTGTCCTCATCGGTGCCTTGCTCCTCCTCCTCCTGTCCATCCTGCCCCGCAGCCTCCTTCCCGCTGCTGAGCACCCACAGCTGGTCCAGCGCCAGGCGGAGCTGTGGGCGCAGGCTGGTGCCATGTCTGCAGAGAGCAGAGGCGGGCACTGAGCTGGAGGGGGGCTCCTTGGGCTGGGTCCCCACGCGCAGAGCCCTATCCCCCACCTGCCCTTGGGACGGACATTGGTGCCTCCAGCACCGAGGGGCCAGGGCCTGGGGCTGGTGCCAGGGTGTCCCTGGGCCGGGGCTGGGGGGAAGGATCTGGGCTCTGAGGGTCTTACCGCAACTTGGCAACCACCAGTTCCTTGTGGAGGAGGAGCAGGCGCCTCTCGCTCCTCTTGCGGCCCCGGGTCAGCCGCACGTCTGCGCTCAGCACCGGCTCGGCGTCGCTGAGAGCCTCCCTGCAGAGCAGAGCGCGGCGGGCATGAGCAACGTCAGTGCTGCGTGGCCCAGCTGTGCCCGTGTGTCCCCGAGCCCGGGGGAAGCCCACCTGGAGCTGCAGCAGCAGCAGGCCTGGCCCATCCTGCCCGGGAGAGGAGGGCCCTGGCTGTGCACCGAGGAGGGGGCCCAGCCGGCGACGGGGAGGCTGGGAAGCGGGGTGCTGGTGCTGTGGCAGCGCTCCTGGGCCAGAGGCTGCCTCCTGCCAGCGCCGCTGCGTGCCAGCACAGCTCTGCCGTGCTGCCTGTGGTGGCCGTGGGCTCCCCGTGACCAACGGTCTGAGCCCAACGGAAAGTGGGCGGGGCCTGGGGGGGCGGGGCTGGGGCCCTCTCCAGTATGGCCGGGCCTGCCTTGCCCGGGGGAGCCCCGAGCAGGACAGGGCAGGGGGCAAGGACCACCTCCCTGCGCCTGCGGCCAACGCTTTCACCTGGCTTTTTGACAGGGTCCTGCTCAATAAAAGAAGCTGTTTTTCCTAGAGATGGCCATTGTGGCCTGAGGCAGACTCCTCTTGGTGGAGGCCGGCCTAGCGGTCGGAAGGCCTCTGGCAACCAGGCCGTGCTAGGCCTCAGGCCCCAAGGCGCTGGAACTGGAGCAGGCCCACCGGGAGGAAAAACTTCCATTTTTACCAAAAGACGGGGGGACAAGCAGCAGTCGAGAGCCGCTCGTGTCCTGCCAGGCACCCCAGGGAAATGAAATGTGTGGTGAGCTTCAGCAGGAATTGTGGTGCCCCTGGAGCACCACCCTTGCTTGGGAAGGCCTTATCCCACCTGGGTGTTAAGGCTTCACCCTTGGCAATCAGGGCTGGATGAGCAGCACCCAGGAGCCCCTGCCCTGTTAGCCATGACCTTCACCCAGCCGGTGGCCAACACGGCCAGGGGCGAGTCTGTGGGGTAGGCCATGACCATGGCAAAGAAGGGACCCGTAGTCGGCTTTTGATGGCCCGTGTCTCGTTTCACTGTTGACCCTAAGCAATGCCTTGCTTCAAATAGAAGCCATTCAGAGAGTTACACACCCGCCCTTTTCAGGAAAAATGCAGGAAATCAGAGACGTGTAGCAAGTTCTCTGTTGGCTGTTGTACACCGCAGCAAGAAGCAGCGTGGGTCCAGTGGCTAATGTTGGAAGGGGAATTCAGCACTTCTGGGAAAGGGATATAAAGGCACTCTTGTGGGCGAGGCTGGGATTGGGGAGCCTGAGTGGGTGTCTGGGGTCCCAGCTTTCCCGCAGTGCTGTGGTGCCTGCTGCTTGTTCTTCCCTGCATCGCCGGCTGCATCCACCTGATGGGGCTGTGCTTGGGAAGGGCTCCGGGGGTGAGCAAGCCCACGGGAGAGGGCTGGGGAGAAGCTCTTCTCCAGAGATCTACCAGAAACTGTGCAGAGCATCCGAGAGGATGCTCTGTGTGACAAGGGAAGGTGCCCGTTGGTCCAATGTATGGAGCCTGCAGGGCTCCCATCAGGGTCCTTTGACCGACCCATCCTCCAGCCAGCAATCCAGGTGCTGGGGGGTCCCATGCAGGTCTCCTGAGGTACCCTTTAGCCCCGGTGAAGGTGTCATGCCTCAGTGTGTGCTTGCAGGGCATGTTTCCTTCCTGCTGACAAGGGTGGAATTGCAGTTAAATGCCCCTGGGCGATCCCGAGCCAAAAGCAGGTTTTTTTCTATGGGCCACACTGCTTTGCAGTCCATGTGTGTGGTTCAGCTCCTGCATGGGAGCTGAGGACACGAGGTGACCTAGCTCTGAAGCTGGCCACTCTTGCTCCAGGCAACTCCAATTGCTTGCGTTTTCCTTCAGCTTCCCCAGCCTGATGATCTCCACTGTCACCTCCTCCCTGTCCTACGAGAAGTATCCCTATCCCAGCCATTAGGACAGTGGCACAGCACTCAGAATCCAGATCACTGGCAGAGAAGTAGGACAGAGGAAAAGAGAAGTTCTCCTTTGAAAGAAATCCTTCTTTGTCCTCCTTTAGCTACCAGTGGATGAAAAATAGGGGGACAGAATTTCAGGCCAGCCACAGCACTGGCTTTCAAGCCTGAGCTTGTAATGTCATGGCTGTTCTGGAATGTGGTACAGTGAAAGGAGAGAGAGAAATGGCAAATTTTCCCCCTCAGAGCGGTCAAACGCTGGCAGAGGTTGTGGCGTCTCTGTCCTTGGAGATCTTCAAAGGCCCAGGGCACACAGTTCTCTGCGACCTGCTCTAGGTGAGCATGCTGGAGCAGAGGGCTTGGCCCAGAGGACCTCCACGGGTCCCTTCCAACCGCACCCTCCCGTGTGGCTCTGTGCTTTGCTTTTGCCCTGGCAGAGATCTTCAGGGACTTTGTGCTCCATTTTGTGTTGCCTTAGGGCTACAATGTGCTGTGGTTTGGGGGCAACAAGGTTATGGTTTGCCAGAGGTCAAGCGAGTTAGTGTCATCAAAGTGTGTTACTGTTATGGACAGAATCTGTGTTTGTTGGCCCTGCGTTCTTAGGGTTAGGGCATTTTTATCTTGTCTTGTGATCTGTGTGGTTGGTTTTTTTGTGGAGAGTGCTTTTTTTCAGCTATTTTGCCTTTGTGGGGTTTGGATGGGGGCCTTCGGTTTGTGTATGATGTTTCTTCTGATTGTTTTTCTGCTGTGCTGGTGGATGGTGGTGTTTTTTTCTGTCTTGAAACCATCGTTACAGGCCTAATATATCTCCTGCAGGTCAGGCAGTGTCACTTCTGGCGTGGTCTGACTCATTTCTGGTGAGTTGGTAGGTAGGTATGGAGGACTTGTGGTCCCTCCATGGAGGATGACTGCTAGAGGACTAAGAGGCAGATCTGTGGAGGGGTGAGAGGACTGCTGGCCCATAAGCAGTGACTGTCAGAGGACTAAGTGTACTTGAATTTACGTGGGCTTCCAAAGTCATGGTTGTTTCTCCTGCCTTGCGGAAGAGCCATGGGAAGTCACCAGCCACACGGAAGGATAAAGGGTTTCCCACGGCTACGTGGCTTTTTGGGTTTTGCTTTTGAATAAGAAAGTCCTGTCTCTACATGAGTAGAACTATAAACGGTCAATTTTGCCAACTTTAGAAAGCAGGGAGCAGCACTTTTGTGCTGTGCCTCACATGGCGGCCAGGGCATGGTGAGAAACAGCAAGAGAGTTTCTTCCTGGAACCTTCTCCAGGGGAGCAGTGCTGCACTTGTCAAGGTGAGGGGTTTTTTGGCTCTATGCGATTGCAAATGTGAGGGGTTAATTTTCAGAACACAGCTATTAGGAAGCAGAACATTTTTGCTGTGCCTCACATGGCTGCAAGGACAGAGTGAGAAACAGCAAGAGAATTCCTGCCTGGCACCTTCTGCAGGGGAATAGTGCTGCACTTTCACAAAGTGAGCTCTGGTTCAGCATGAGTGCACAAGGTTTTGGTCAATTTTCTCACCACAGGAAGCAGGAAGCAGCACTTTTGTGCTGTGCCTCACATGGGTGCCAGGGCAGGGTGAGAAGCAGCAAGAGAATTCGTTTCTGGAACCTTCTCCAGGGAAGCTGTGTTGCACTTTCTTAAGAGATACTTTTTCTTTTAGCTCTGCATGAGTGCACAAGGTTTGTGTCAATGTTCTCAGCACAGAAAGCAGGGAGAAGAAGTTTGGTGCTCTTCCTCACATGGCTTCCAGGGCAGGGTGAGAACAACAAGAGAATTTTTTCCTGGTACCTTCTTTATGGGAGGAGTGCTGTACTTTCCCAAAGTGACTTTTTTGGGCTCTTAATGACTGCAACGCTGAAGGATTAATTTTGCTCACCACGGAAAGCAGGGAGCAGAACTTTAGTGCTGTGCCTGACATGGCTGCCAGGGCAGGGTGAGAAGCAGCCAGAGAATTCGTTCCTGGAACCTTCTCCAGGGGAGCAGCCCTGCACTTTGCCAAGGTGAGTTTTTTGGGCTGTGCATTATTGCCAAGGAAAAGAGGTCAGTTTTCTGACCACAGAAAGCAGGGAGCAGAACTTTTCTGCTGTGCCTGACACGGCTGCCAGGGCAGGGTGAGAAGCAGCAAGAGAATTCCTTCCTCGAACCCTCTCCAGGGGAGCAGCCCTGCACTTTGTCAAGGTGAGTTATTTGGGCTGTGCATTATTGCCAGTGTAAAGGTGTCCAGTTTCTCCCCACAGAGAGCAGGGTACACAACTTCTCTATGGTGCCTAACGTGGCTGCAAGGAAATGGTGAGAGGTAGCAATAAAATTCCTTCTGGAACCCTCTCCAGGGGAGCAGCCCTGCACTTTCCCAAGCCATGTTTTTTGGTTCTGTATGGGTGTTAATGTGCTGTGTCAATTTTCTCACCAGAGAAAGCAGGGAGCAGAACTCTTGTGCTGTGCCTCACATGGCTACCATGCACGGTGGGAAGCAGCGAGAGAATTCCTTCCTGGTACCTTCTCCAGGGGAATTTCCCAGTTCCCGAGAGACTCCTGGCACTGGCTGCAAGGGGGCTCCCAGCCGAAGGGTGGGCCTGGGTGTTGTTGGGGTGGGAATTGGTGATGTCTCCTTTCCTTAGTCACGTTAACACTTTGGGATAACAAATGGATGCTTCGCTCCTATTGCTCTTTTATCATATCGCTCACAGTAACTGCTACTGGTTCCTTTTATCATATTGCATGCTATTTTCTTTTATTGCAATATAAGAAACTGCATTTGATATATTCCATTATTTGATATACTTGATAGATTTGATTATATTTGATGTGGAGTTCAGCTTTGCTGTGTATCCAGTCAGACAGCAAAACATAATTCGGCGTAGTCGGCAGCGTACGCAGTAAAACTCTCTCTATTTAGGAAAAAAAAAATGTTCCTTGACTTGCTATTGTCAGGTGGGAACCATTGCCTTATGGTGTTTGGGCCAGAGTGGTCTGGTGGTGCTGGGCAGTTGGGCCATGCCAGGGACAGAGGGACGGGGGCAGGGGAGGGGGCGGGGGGAAGGGGTTTAGGGAGGGACAGGTGGGAATCGATGAAGGTGTTTAGGGATGGAGCGGGGTGTGTGGGGGTGGGGGGTGGGGATGTTGTCGATTTGTTAAAGAGTTGAGATCAATTGATTTTATTGGTTTGATTATCTGATTTTATAGAGTTATTTTATAGAATAGAAATATAGGAAGATGATTATTTAGTAAAAGTAGTTGTGAGACCCTTTATACATTTTGTACTAAGGCCAGAAGAATGGGTTGGAATCATTGTTGAAGCTTAAGTAATAATTTAGGGTTTGAAAGGTTTCTTTGTATCTAACTAGTCTTCTGTATAAAGGAAGTTTATTGAGATGTCAGAATGTAGGATTAATGGGAACTGGGGAGAGTCGACTGGAACAGCTTGTAGTTACCTGCCAAGAAACCGTGAACTTTAGTAAAAGGTAATTCCGGCAGGGGGAGATCGCGACCACCGACTCACATACCACCTACCCAAATCGTACCCCAGACCCATTTCTAGACCTTTCTAAGCTTTATTGCGCAGAATCGGATATGGGAGGAGAATATGATAATGATTTCTGGGAAATGTTATGATTATGCATGAATAATTAATGAATATGTATGAATAAGTTCTATATATGGAATCTGTTTTTGGGACCTGGTGTGCGTTGATCGTGAGAGGACTCACTCACACACCCAGCCGTCAATAAAGACGTGTCTGCTTATCTACATCACATTGGTGTCGATAAGTTCTTCATTCCGAGATTTCGGTAACAGGGCAAGGATGTGTGTTTGTGGGAGTGGGTTTATGGGGGGAGGGGGAGGTTTGAGGAGGCGGGTGTGTGTGTATTGGTAAACCTGGGTATGGGGGTGCGGGGGGTGGGGGTAGGGGGGTGGAGGGTGTGTGTGTTATTTAGAGAACAGAGTGGGGAGCCTGGGGGAAGGGTGTTAGGGACGGACAGGGGGGTTGATGAAGGCCTTTAGGGAAGGACGGGGGTGGGGGGGGGGGGCGGTTTTGAGGAAGGACTTTAGGGCTGGACCGAGGGTGGGGGAGGGACTTGAGGGCTGGACCAGGGTCTGGGGGAAATGTTTTAGGGCCAGGGTGGGGAGGTGGAGGATGATTTCAGGAACAGCCTGGGGTGGAGGAGGGTGTCAAGGGAAGTCTTTCAGGGTTGTTTGGGGGGAAGGATTTTAGGGACGGATGTGGTGTCTGGCGGGACGTTTGATGCCACTGTATAGATTCCACTGTATATACGTTTATGTCCAGGGATTCTGCTAAGGGGAAGCTGCTGGCTCGGCAAAGGGACAAGATGTCTGAGCTCCCCAGTTGCCACGCTCTGATTTGGTGTGTAGCTCTACGTTAAACACACCTGCGCACAAAGGTTAGGCCAAGCTGACTCTCTAAAGCTGTTAGAAGTGACGAATTAAGGGACCTCTCATCCAGGGAGTCAGCCTTGGGAAGGATGGGGAACAAAGAATGGGTGGGGAAAAGATCTGCGTTCTCTTCGGTGATGCAGAAAGAGCCTCTGGGTGAGGACGTTGTGGTCGCAGGAGGAGACAAGCCGATAGAGTGCTGCGATCCGCAGAATGTTGGTTGGAATTCGGACAAAGGTAATTGTTGTGGGGGGAGATTGTGACCTCTGACTCAGATAGCCCCCCGAGAGAGGGCAAGGCCCCGCTTGGGGAGCACGGGGAGCTAGTAAAAAACCTCAGCAGTGCTGTCTGAGGGTGTGTGCTCGTTTGCATTAAAGCAAGCAACTTGTAACCCATCCCGTGCCTGACTGAAAATGCATGTGTAATGCGCTATGAGTGTGCAAGTGCTCTGCTGTCCATAGTGCATACCCTCGAGGAACTGGGTGAGCACGCTCAGAGGAAACATTCCCCCGTGCTCCCAGCACTGCCATAAAGAATGCCGGCCTTCTGAAACTTGCAAGCAAGGCTTAGAGGGTTTTTCTCCCTGACCGACTTTATCATTCCCACCATACTGGAGGAAGCAAATCTTTTTTTGTTTGATGGTGAATCAGCTTGGGGAGTGTCACTGAAGTGGAGCACTTTTTTAACCTCAGGTCACTCATTTGAGTAATGTTACCGTGCCCCAGCAAGCAGAAGCTATCACTCCACTTTAGGCCTTGGTCTAATAGTCATGCAAAGCAATATTGAAAGTCATTCTGAGATCTGGAACAGGCCCCAATGTACATTTTATAAAAGTGCATCTTGGCTGCTCTTTATCTTTGTATGGTTTTTTTTCCCGTTTCTCCAGACTGTTGAAGCTCTGAAAGGTGCCGATGAGCTGCTCTCCCTCAGTTTGCTCCTTTGCCTTTGGGGAGTGCGTTTCATGTTTTCTTCATGGCTCTGCAGACGAGAAGATCCATGAATACACAGCCTTGCTTGAATTGATCTTGCTGGAAAGTGGTTGAAAGCTTATTGCTGCCCCATCTTGCAAATGGCATACATTCTGGTTCTGATTTGATGGGCAGCGTGTCGGCTTGTCGGATAACTGTCGAACAATTCAGTTGCTCAAAGCAGCAATGCTGATAGGGAGAGTTTACGTACTTCCTTGCACAAAGCAGTTCTGGGCTTTTTTCCCTCTGCGTGTGTTTCTGTGCAGACATGTGTATGAAACACAGGTGTCTCTCTGTGCCACAGGTGGGACTGATGACAGCTTTTCATTTCATTTCAACTAGAATTTAAACAAAGATTGTGCCTGCAAAAGAATTTGAGCAGCTGTCCTTGTTTCCTAGAGCAAGCATCCAAGCACTGGGGAGCAGTTTGCAGGATCAGAACCTGAGCCTGCTCTGGGTGGTAAATCCTCAGGAGAGGAAAGAGAAACCCCATTTTTTTCAATACAGATCTAGTTCCCTTAATATTCCGAGCAGCAGAGTGGGGTTGAGATGGGGCGGTGTGGTGACAGGAGAGGGACAGAGGAATGAAGAGAACAGGGGTGGATCTGGGCAGGGAGTGGAGGAAGGAAACCCCTGCTGAAGAGCCAGCAAACCATGAAGTATTCCTATGTGCTAAATTTCATCACACTAGCCTGTTTCCACAGCCAGGACTCCAAAGTTACCCAAAGAAGCAAGGAACAGAGCAACTGCTAGCAGTGATGGCAAACACGATGGAGTTCTTAGCAGCATGAGGAAGTAGATAGCCACTGTAGGAAGTTCTGCAACCTACCCTGATTGAAACAAATCCCTGAACCATTTAGGGCACCTATTGCGTAATTTTTATGTCTGTCTGAATATCTGTCTATCGATCAATCTTGCAGAAGACTAAGTTGCAAGATTTTGAGAAATATACCTCTGTTCCCAGTAATAAGACTCAATCTTAAGTCTTAACCCCAAGACTTAAGCCTAAGACTGAACTCTAAGACTTAACCCAAAGAATTAACCGTAAGACAAAACCTTAAGACATAACCCTAAGACATAAACTTAAGACTTAAGCTCAGACTAAACCCTAAGACTTAATCCTAATACCTAACCCTAAGACTTAAACTTAAGACTTAACCCTTAGAGATAACCCCAAAACTCCATCTGTAAGACTTTAAACTTAAGACTTAACCTTCAGATATAACCCTGAGACTTAACCCTAAGACTTAACTTTAATATTAACCCTAAGACCTAAGGCTAAGAAATAACCCTGAGACTGAACCCTGAGACTGAACCCTGAGACTGAACCCTGAGACTGAACCCTGAGACCGAACCCTGAGACCGAACCCTGAGACCGAACCCTGAGACTGAACCCTGAGTCTTAACCTTAAGATTTAACACTAAGACTTAACACTAAGACTTAACTCAAAGACTCGGCATTAAGACTTAACCTAAAGGTTTAAGCATAAAACTTAACACTAAGAGTTATCATTGACACATAACCCTGTCTTAACCTAAAGACCTAACCCTGAGACTTAACACTAAGACTTTACCTTAAGCCTTAACTTTAAGACTTAACTTTAAGACTTAACCCTAAGACTTAACTCTAAGACTCAACCTCTAAGACTTAACCCTAAGACTCAACCTTAAGAATTAACCATAGGGTTTAACCCTAAGACTTAACCCTAAGATTCATCCATAAGATTTAACCCTAAGACGTAACTCTAAGACTTAACCATATGACTTAACTCAAGACTCAACATTAAAACTTTAGGTAAGGGCTTAACCGTAAAACTTAACCCTAAGACTTAACTTTAAGACTTAACCCTAAGACTTATCATTGATACTTAACCCTGTCTTAACCTAAAGACCTAACCCTGAGACTTAACCCTAAGACTCTACCTTAAGCCTTAATCTTAAGTCTTAACTCTAAGACTTAAGCCTAAGACTTAACTCTAAGACTCAACCTTAAGACTTAAACTTAAGACAACTCTAAAACTTAATCTAAAGTCTTATCCCTAAAACTTAACACTAAAACTTAAACCTAAGACTCAACCTTTAGACTTAACCATAAGCCTTAACCCTAAGACTCAGCTTTAAGACTTAACCTTGAGACATATCTAAGGATTTAACCCTAAGACTTAACCCTAAATCTTAATCTTGAGACTTCACGCTAAGTCTTAACTAAACGACATAACCCTAAGACTTAACCCTAAGAATCAACCGTAAGACTTAACCCTAGGACTTTACCCTAAGACTTAACCCTAAGTCTTAACCCTAAGACTCAACTTTGAGACTTAACTCTAAGACTCATCCTTAAGAGTTAACCTTAAGAATTAACCTTAAGACTGAACCCTAAGACTTAACCTTAAGACCAGCAGGCCAGGGATGGTTTGCATGGTTTCCGTATGTTATTCTCAGGACTCTGTCTTTGCTGCTCGAAAGCCTCAAGTGCCCTCTTTAGCTCACCGGTGCAACAGCCATGGCTGCTGCTGTGTATGCAATTTCAATAGACCCGCAGTGAGACACCCTGGCTAATGGCACAACCAACTGGAAATCCTTCAGCTGCTTCTGCGGTAGGCAAAGGGAAATTAACTGAGTCATCCATGCAAAGCCCTTTCTTTTTGTTGAGTTGGCTATGAAATGTAGCATTTTTACCACTGCTGGAACACTTCCAACAAGTCACAGTAGGATTTTGGACTACAGACATATCTGTGCTTCCCCAAAGGTACCTGGACAGTGGGCAAGTGGGACGTACAGGTGCAAGCCAAGGGATGGGCAGAGGGGAACGGGAGAGGAGGAGGGACAGCTGGAGAAGCACAATAGCAGAGCACTGCTCCAAAACTGATCAGCAGAGGAAGAATAATGGTTGCTGTTATTATTTAACATCATTACATCCCAACAGTTGAGGTCCACAGCATCCATAAAGTGTCACAAGAAGCTTCCTCCTAGTAATATTTTTCTCCAAAAGGAAATTGACTTCATCTGGAGCAAAATGCACAAACCAAACCACGGCGCTGTCCACAAACAGCCAATAAGAGTGACTGCACCTCAGCACTTCAAAGAGAGGAAAAAAAAAGGCTATAAGAATTATAACAAAAAGAATAAACATATCTTGTCCTAGTGAGCAAGAGAACAAGCTCCTCAGATACACTAACAAATCAATGTATGTGCACAAAGCAAGATGTGTCTGAAATGAGGAGAGATTCCACTGCAGTTTGGAAACTGAGATGGTTTCTTACACACACACACACACACACACACGACTTCCACACACAGTCTTGGTCAGGATACTATAAACAGGGGTTTACTTTCTCACGAAAAATACCACTGGACTCTTCATTGATGAAGAGGAAGATGACAGGTCTGTTATCTCTGCCGGAAGATAGCACTTCCTACAGCCTACAGTTTCTCCTGGCACTAGGACGTGACATCGGGTTCAGCAAGAGAAAGTGCCAAATCTTGAATCATTAGACCTGCTCAAAAGAGAAATAACAAAAGCTTTAAAATCAGGCCAGTACTAAATCCTCCTTCCTATGCAGAATTGGGGTGTGCACTTCCAGCCCCCACACAGAAACAGAGGGGTTTCTTAAAAAGCCACTGTCTGTCTAAACCTGCACACAGCATTGATGTGTATCTATCTCACATTCACACATTCACTTCTCTCCCACTGAGATCATTTATTATCACGGGAGCACTTTCCCATAAGCATGTGGACACGTGACCAGAAGTGCACTTGGCACGCTGATGCATTAAAACAATTGGGGATTTTTTTTCCACTTTCACTGTACGTGCCGTCTTGCGATACCAAAACTTGTGCTGCAGACCTCCCCCTGCAGCAAGGGGAATATGAAAAGAAGGGCCAAGCCCCACATGCCCATCTAATACCCCTGCAGCTTCTCCCAAAGGAGCTGCCTTGCCATGGTTCTTTGCCAGATTCCAAACTGGGGACCTGTGTTTGGTCTCGCTGAACTCCCCTTGCATGGGAAATTAAAGGCAAGAGAAATTAAGAGTCCTGTCCTGATGTTGTTATGTAAAGGATTCCACTAATGCACTAGCATAACTCTGAAGGTCAAAAGAGACTAATATAATGCATGCATAGGAGAAGAAGTGGCTGTATCTTGCTCGATACCTTTTCCCAGATCCCTCCTGCTGTTGCTTCTAGGTGTTTAGTTAACCAACATAAACTTCTCAAAGCAAAAGCAAAGCCTTTTGGAAGTGGCTTCGTTTCAGTAGCATGTACTTCCAAATATGATTCTTTTTTCAATTTGTGCTGTTCAGGATTGCTGAGGAAGAAAAGTGCTAGGAAAATGGGCTTGCTGTTACATAGTCTGTGGCTGCCTGGCATAGCAAGCTTGCTTTGTAGTTCTCAGGAATGTGCCAAATGCCTTCAAACAAATGCACTACATGGTCTCTGTCCAAAGTTCCTAATATCTCAAATTTGCACGATGCAAAATAGAAGGTAACAAAGCTGTTTGGGGAGAGGATAACTGATTGAGGTTACATTAAGACCATGGGATTACTCAACCAGAGGCACGCAAACATCGCTGGACAAAGTTTATCAGTCTGTTCCAAATTCTAATTTGTTAGAACATTATTTTTGCAGATTATGCTAGGGTTTTACTTTGGATCTTTATTGTCTGAAAAGACTCCTCTTTCTCTGAGGACCTCTATTCCCCTCTCTACTGGTAGCAAAAGATTTAAAGTCTAACAAAACTCTAGGCCACCCAGCCGCAGGGTAAGATTTCCAGTAACTGATTCTGGATCTGAAATCCCCTGCCTGTTTGCAAAGCCAAGCCTAAAACTTCAAATGGTAAAAAACAAAGGATATTTGCCAGACATTGCTCTTCACAGAGATTTGTAGTTTTGTGATGATAATTCCATTCTAGTACCTCTTACACTGTAGGTTCTGACTTCCCGCACCACCAAGCTGCAGTAGTATTGTACAGAGAACACTAAAGCAAAGCTGAATGTATGAAAATACAAGACTAGGCCAGAAACCCATCACATGCAGAAGAAATAACCGATTATCCACCAGAAGTAAACTAACCCCTTTTTAGAGACTTTATTTCTCACAGAGTTTAGCCTTTGTAATTCGTTTACCTTATTGAGGCCAGCTGTTGAAATAACACCTCCCATAGAGGCTGGATGCATTCAGTCTTGGACTTGGTTGCAATGACGGGGTTTGGCACTCCAGTTTCACTACAGGTGGACAACTTGCCAGCAGCCTGGAGACTACGCCTGGTTTGTAAGACTGGAAGTCAAGCAGGTGCCAGGGGGTTCAGCGCAGAGGTGCAGCTCAGAAGTTCCAAAACAAAGAAAGATTCCTTTCCAGTGGCCCCTTCTGAATTGAGGGGGCTCTGCTCATGGTTATTCCTTTTATAAAGAGGCATGTGTGGAGGCAAAGGCTACAGTGCCTGCTCCTGCTTCAGTTGGAACCTATTCTCTGTGATCACTCTCAAGCTGAAATGCATTTGTGTTTTTTTGACAGGTATCTGACCCGCTGGTCCGTCAGATCTGCAAAGCTTATCTGGAAGAGGGGCCCTAAGTGGTGCAAAAAACCTCTGCCAGTGGGACACCCTTTGCTGAAGGATAATGTCAAACATACACACGAACCTCTCTGCTTAAACCACTAATGGACAGAACTGGCATAGTCAGTAAGCACAGCTGTTTCCCACTGCTCTGCTTTTTTTGCAAGGTTGTCAGTATCCCCGATTTTCTTATGCCAAAACTGTCATTAGTACTCTATACTGTCTCCAGTGAATGAGCTGCAACCTGCTCCTCTAGCAGAATACAAGATTTAGCAAAGCAAAGTCCAGTGTGCAGAATGATTTGGAGAAAGGAGGGGCAAAGACTTTTACCTCAAAGCTGGAAAGGATCTGAAGGCTTTTGTTTCATCGTGGTTCACGACTGGGTTTGGAAAAGCATGTTTCCCGCTTTTTCCAACAATGAATGGTGATTCCCCATTAACCTGTGTTTCAGCTCAGATCTGCCTCATTTGGGCTTTTATACCTGTGACACTAATGGAAGAAAAAGTCTCCTGCAGAACTGTATTTCCTTGGCAGTAACAGAAATTGTTATGACTACCAAAATTAATTTTTTTAATTATCTGTACTATCCATAATTTGCAGCAGAACACCTATGGCAGTGGTAAACAGACGTGTGTACCTTACACGTCCCCTTAAGGATTTCTGGCTTGTGCTTCACTCCTGGATCTGGGAAATACAGAATGTTGACATCCTTGATGACTTGGCCTGTGATTTTTTCCCCATGGAAATACATTTGCCTTAAGTTGTCCGTATTGGTGGTACGGCTGCTTCCTGGGATAGTTTGGGCCTGATGGATGCGCATAATTTTCCACGCTCTAACTAAAAGGTGGCACCATTTCTCTCCTTGTATAGTAGTACGTGCGTGTACCTTGCACCTACTGACCACTGCTACTTGAGACGTGCTACTTATGGGCCTGGTATGAAAAGGTCATTACATTTATCAGGGTCATTATGGCTTTGGCTCCGTTTCTTTGATATTTGTCTGGGGGCTACAGATCAACACAGCTTATTTATATACTACTATGCCACTTAACCTTGTACTGCTTTCATCAGAATCATCTGCTAATAACTATCAGCATGGACAGGAACAGAGAGTAAGGATAAACACGTTTTACCCAGGAAACCAAGTTATAATCGTTCTTCTTAGCCTTACTTTGTGAAATGGAAGCCCTACATTCAGCCCCTTGAGCTGGCCAAGATCTTTTTGCTTTGGGAGGCAGAGCTAAGACTTCATTAACTATACTGAGATAAAATCTCTGGCTGACCGTCGATTTTATGAAGCTTTGAAACCTACAGCCCTTCAGAAGGGAAAAGATTTTTCTTTCTTCTCCTGCGTACAGAAGTTACTACGTCTTCTAGCCTAGGTAGCTCTGCTCAATGAGCTTTACTAATGGAAAAGTCACTGGATTAAACCACTGCCTTGAGATGAACCTGAATGAGCACATTTTGCAAAAGACCAGGTGATGCCCACAGTTAATGTTTTCTACAGTTTAATGCCATGAGCTGGAAGGACCTCTCTAATTTTCATGAAACCTAACATTTGAAAAACAAAATACTTTCTTCAATATGCCTTTCTCGAGTTCAGGGTTTAGTACAGATCCCTTACAGTATGCATGAGCTTTCTACTCTGAGTGCAGCCCTGTTCTGTTTGTCGTTCATGGGTGATAGTAGGCATTCATTCATGCTGTCTCCAAATTAGTTTTTGTGTAAACATGGTGTCAAGGAAGTGTCATGGTTGTGTAAGCATGTGTAACTAGATGGCCTAGGTTTGATTTCTAACCTGGGGCTTCACCCATCGTGGAAGAAAATGCCATCTATCAGTATCTAAAGGATCTTCAGTGACACATAACAGGGAATTCAACCTGGAGCTGAAGGAGGATCGCACACAGCAAAGTCCTAAGAAAAGAACTGGGGCCAGAATCCAGGCACAAAAGAATCTTGCTCAAAGTGCAGAGGTTTCACACATTTATTAGAACAAGCAGTAAACAAAAGTCTCCTAAGTATAAAATCTAAATGTTCTCGAGCCCTCATCCCAGACAGGCGAGTCACAGCATGAAGGGCAGATCCAAGTTCTTCTCGCCAGTGCCGAAGCAGACATAGCCGTATCGCTCGGTCATTGGGACATGGTAGAACATCAGTCCCAGCCGCAGCAGGCTCCGCAGCACCACCACAATGCCTCCCTTCTCTAGCTGGACAGTCCAGGAGCCTGTGCAAGAAAATGCCATTTGTCAGTATGTCACAAGTGCAGTCCCTGGAAAGGAGAAAGAGGCAGCGTTCCTGGAGCAAGCTGTCCCTAAGCTGAGAGGGGGACTGCAGTGCGTTCTGCCTGGCCAGTTAACAGTGCACAAGGCTGCACTGGAGTTTGTGACACCTGAGAAAAGGGAAGTGAGGGAGACCAGAAACCTTGATACCTTTTTTTCTTTTGTCAGTTCAGTGTTACAGGCTGCCCTCAATTCCAGATGTCTGTGTCTAGCTTCACACGGTAGCATATTCCATGGCTATGATAGTAACGCCATATGCGTCACAGGAAGGGACCCCTGGAGCTCCAGACTTGTATACTTGATCCCTAGGAGAGGCTAGAGCTATTCTTGGATGCTTCTGAGCGGGCAGCAGTTACTCTACCAAGCTGCCACCTACTTGGTCTAGCTACTAGCTATAGAGAGCCAAGACTAGCTATGGCAATCCTGCATAGTATGGAATTTATTTTTAAAATAAACTTGTAGCTTTAGTAGTGAGAAGAGGAAGAAGACACTTCAGCTCCAGAGAAGACTGGTTTCCCTGATGCAGCAACTGGGAAAGAGGAAGAGAGCATGAAAAGCAGGGTATTTCTTAGCTCAAAGAATTTTGCAGAAAAGGTTAATTCTCTTCAGTCTTTCCTGGCTCCATCATTGAAGAGGATGTGCGTGGTAGGGGCAAAGGGATTAGTTTCCACATTAATTTTGCTTTGGCTCTGCGGAGGAGGTTCAGAGCCAGTGTGAAAATGCAATTTCTCCTGGATGCAAGGAGCTCTGAGCCACTGAGTGTTTGTTTTGCATCTGACAGCCTGGGAACAACACAGGAGGGGAGGGGGCTGGAGCATCAGCCTGGATTCAATGCCAGAGGGCAAGGAGCTGCCAAAAGAAGAAAATACCAGCTTCAGCACCAAATCAGTAATGCCTAGAGGCTACAATGTAAGGAAGAAGGTTCCTGCTGAATCTTCATCTAAAAGCAAAAGCAGCAGGCCCAAATAAAAAAGTGCAGTTGGAGCTGTCATACTACTACGGGCCTGGAGTCAAGCGGTCAGGCTGTCTGCACCCAAAGTCAAAATGTGCCAATTCCAGAGTAAGCAGAAAGCCCATAATGCCTTGGGACAGTTAGACGGTATTCATCCTTGTAGATAATTTTAGGCTCATCAGTTTATGCTGTGACTCATGCTTACTTACGTCACGGTTAGCCTGGGGAAGGGCTTCTGTGATTGCTGTCAGCTGCCAGTCCTCCCCTTCCCACTCACTTCTGACTCTTGGCCAATTTTAGTGGCATCCGACAAAGGGTTGAAGTGTTTTAACACCACAGGTTCCTACAACAGGTCTCCACAGGACACGGCCCAAGGGTTGACTGCAGCTCCTGAAGCTATTTGTTTATCTGCCAGCAGCTGTGGGGCAGCACAGGCTGTTTGGCTTGCCCGGCAGCAGCTATCTGGGCAATCAGTGCTTGTAGCTTTGGGCTCTTGCACACTCACTTGCAGTACATGTAGTCTCTGAAGCAGTTCATGGCAAACTGCAGTAGTTGAGGGCTCGATGGGGGGGGGGGGGGGAAGTTGAGAGGAAACAGTATATATGGTGGCTGCAGAATCAGAAAGGAACACCACAATTCAAAGCCCTGTAAAACCAGGTGTCGTGAGTTCTGCTGCTCACCTGTTACCTCCCTCTTCTCTTTGTATTTATGTACTTTTCAAAAGTTTCTTGGGCACCACTGTTTCCCCTGTCTCCTTCAGTAGCAAGTTCCACAGGTTGGTTATATCATAATATGCACCGTGTCGTCTTTGATCTGTTACCTTCCAAAGCACCCTCTTCAGTTACATGCAAACATGGAACTAAATGGACAGCAACACCTGCCTTCCATGGCAGTCACTGAACTTTCTAACAAAGTGACTCTGGCTGCAGGATAGAAGTACAAAAGAGACATTCACAATCTTTTAAGGACTCGGGAGATTTCCATACCGGAGAGCTTACTTCTGACTCACTCAGCTCCATGTTGCCACTAAAGAGAAACAGCTGGAATCTCAGTAAAGCAAAGCGCTACTTAATACAGAGCAGGATCAGTACAGGTGTGTGCCATCTTCCTTGCACTGTAACATTCCTTGCACACGTGTTACCGAAATCTCGGAATGAAGAACTTATCGACACCAATGTGATGTAGATAAGCAGACACTTCTTTATTGACGGCCGGGTGCGTGAGCAAGTCCTCTCACAATCAACGCACACCAGGTCCCAAAAACAGATTCCATATATAGAACTTATTCATACATATTCATTAAATATTCATGCATAATCATAACATTTCCCATAAATCATTTACATACTCTCCTCCTATATCCGATTCTGCGCAGTAAAGCTTAGAAAGGTCTAGAAATGGGTCTAGGGTACGATTTGGGTAGGTGGTATGTGAGTCGGTGGTCGCGATCTCCCCCTGCCGGAATTACCTTTTACTAAAGTTCACAGTTTCTTGGCAGGCACCTACAAGCTGTTCCAGTCGACTCTCCCCAGTTCCCATTAATCTCATCCTCTGACATTTCAATGCACCTCTACGTAAAGAAGACTGGTTAAGTACAAAGGAACCTTTCAACCCTAAAGTTATTACCTAAGTTTTTCCACAATAGTTCCAGGCCCTTCTTCTAGCCTTGGTACAGGACGTACAAAAGATGTCATAACTACTTCTACTATATAGCTGTAAATTTTCCATAAAAATTTTCTTATTCCTCTATATTTTAATTCTATTAAATGATTTTATAAAATCAATCAATCAATCTAATATAATCAATCAATCTTAACTTATTAACAAATCGATAACATTTCCCCCCTTTGAAAGTGTTGAAAATCATCATTTCAATACTTTCACATTATTCATATATCTTTTGTTTCAACATATTTTGGTGATTGATCATATCTTGGTGGAATGGTTGGTACTTCTCTCATAATCATACGATTCACTGCAATTCTATTAGTAAACTGTTTCTTCAGACATGCATATACTAGCATGCTCATCAAAAAGACAACTAGCAACAGAAACAAAGTTTTAATTATAGATTGTATCCAAGAGCTCAAATTCCATCCCAGTTTGTTAAAAAATTTTTCCAAACCAATCTTCTGACATATCCTTTTGAATTGTTTCAGTTTCTTCTTCAATTTTTCCCAATAAATCTAGATCATGTTCCACATCCTGAGTGACATTTGGAATGTGGATACAACAGTGGTCCAGTTTATCTTTGAGATATCCACACACTCCATGTTCTTTAAGCAGGAGCATATCTAGTGCCATTCTATTTTGTAAAGTCATTCTGGAAGTTGCCTGTAGTTGTATATTCAGTTCCTTAAACCCCTTCTTGGTAACATTTGCCAATTTTTCCACTTGACCAGTTAAATGATAGAGCCATGCTCTGTTTCTATATGAAGCTATAGGATTTAAAAGTGATTCCAGTGCCCAGCCAATTTTCACTCCTGTAGATGGTTCATTCCAAACATCATTATTTATCCCTGATCTCTTTATTTGTTTCAATTCTAAATTCTCTAGAGATCCTTTAAATGGTGATTTCTTCCAGATTGGACACAATGTTGGCATGCCTAACGTGATTTGTTTCACCTTACCATCTAATGGTAGGTGTGTTGTCCAGGTTCCATCACTTAATGCCCAAACTAAATGTCCTGGACTTCGAATAGTAGATTTTCTACAACTAAACAAAGTTCCTCTTCTGACTGTAAAAGCGCTGGTTAAATTTAGAGTATTCTTAATACCTCGACAAAAACAACCATATTTCAAAGCAGCAGCCAACGGAGGAATTCTTTGGATTACTAAGTCTGCATTACTACAATCATACACTTTTTCACATTTCCACCATGGCACTATTTTATTTTCTTTCTCTCCCAATGTAGTTGACCTATCATCTACCCAGGGTAATACTGAAAAAACTTTTCCATCCCATGTAAAACACCAAGGAGTTCTTGATATATATTGAAAATGGGAAAATATGGACATAGACCATATAGAGTCCCACTGGTCTACTAATTAGGTGCTTTGGCCAGTTTCGTTACACTTCCATTCCATAACACTTTTGCTCACATTGGTTTTAAATTGTTCATCATAAGAACACCATCCTACATTCTTAAATCTCCCTATTTTGGTAAAAACATGATTTAACAATTTTTCACAATCTGCCAGACTACCTGGAGTTTTCCATTGTTTTCTAGTGACTTTCACTTGTTCATACCATTGAGTCACTGGCCTCTGTTCACAATAATTGGTCTCATTTTTATGTTCCAGGTTAGTCAAATTCATGGTTAAAATTCCCCATGGAATAGATTCACCTACTGCTCTTGGTATAGGTAAACAAGCAGTGATCTGCGTGATGTTTTGTAAATTGGCAAATTCTTTAATTAATCCTACCATCAAATTTTCCTCAGCCATTTGTTTGGGAATGTCAATCACTTGTTCTGTTTCTATTTGTCTTTTGTTCCTATTCACCAAGTCATCCCATGATCCCACCAACACTATCAACCAAAAGAAAATCCAAAAACCAATCATAACTTGATCTGCAAAATTAGACATGTTCCAAAGTCAATTTTTAAGTCTCTGGGTCACGATTAGCAATATTCCACGGAGTAGATGCTTTCTTCACGGTGCTTTCTTCACTCGTGTATAATGTATCCAAGCATCCGATTCTGCAATTTTGATAGCTGTAAAAGTGGTTAGCAGTATCTGGAAAGGTCCTCTCCAGTGCTCCTGCAAAGGTTCAGAGGTCCAAGTGTTCACATAGACATAGTCTCCTGGTTGGAAATCATGCACTGAATTTTCCAGGGATAAAGGTCTATTCCAAATTACTACACTTCAAATCACAGCCAAAGTTTTCCTTGAAAAAAACAAATAGTTATACACATCTTGTTTTCCTTTTACATGTATGTTTAGATTTGGTTCTAGAGACTCATATGGTTTTCCATATAATAATTCATAAGGACTGACTGAGGTTCCACTCTTTGGTTGTACTCTGATTCGTAATAATGCCAATGGAAGTGCCTGAGGCCACTTTAAACTAGTTTCTTGACAAATTTTACTTATTTGTCGTTTTAACGTTTGATTCATCCTTTCCACTTTCCCACTAGATTGTGGCCTCCAAGATGAATGTAAATCCCAATTAATACCCAATGCTTTGCTAACACTTTGGACTACTTCAGCCACAAAGTGTGGACCTCTGTCAGAGGAAATTCCAATAGGAACTCCAAATCTTGGAATTATTTCTTGTAATAACCACTTTACAACCTCTTTTGCTTGTGTGGTGCGACAGGGAAGGGCTTCTGGCCATCCTGTAAAAGTATCAACCCTTACCAGGATGTACCGGTACCCATTTTGTCTAGGTAACTCTGAAAAATCTACTTGCCAATAATCTCCAGGTTCTGTACCAGATTTCAGTCTACCCATTTGAACCTTTTTCTTAATCACTGGATTATTTTTCAAACATACTTCACACTTTGCAGTTACCATTTTAGCTATTCCTAACATCTTAACTGATATTATTTGCTTTCGTAAAGATGTTACTAAGGCTTCTGCTCCCCAGTGACATTCTTGATGTCTCGTTTGAATTATCTCTCTCATCACAAGAGGTGGAATTACTACTTGTCCATTAGGAGTTATCCACTATCCAGCTAAGTTTTTCTTAGCACTTAATAACTGACCCAATTTGTCATCTTCCTCCGAATATCTCGGTTTTTCCCTAGGAAGGGTTACTGTTTTAGAAGGAATTATTGCCATTTGCAATGCTTGTTTCTTTGCTACCTTTTTTGCTGTTTTATCAGCTAAATTATTTCCAATTATTATTTTTATATTTCCAATCTGATGTGCTTTACAGTGCATGATTGCTACTTGTTTTGGCTTTTGAACTGCTTGCAATAATCGTAAAATTTCTGTTTGATGCTTAATGTTTGATTCTTGAGAGGACAATAACCCCCTCTCTTTCCACAAAGCTCCATGGACATGCACTACCCCAAAGGCATATTTTGAATCAGTCCAGATATTTACTCTCTTGTCTTTGCTTAGTTCTAAGGCTCGAATTAAAGCGATGAGTTCTGCCTTTTGGGCTGATGTGGTACTTGCCAATACTTCTGCTTCTATAACTGTAGTCTCTGTTGTTACCGCATATCCGGCGTATCGAACTCCTTGTTCCATAAAGCTGCTTCCATCAGTACACAGTTCCCAATCTGGTCTCTCCAACGGCACATCTTTCAGATCTCCACGACTGGAATAAACATACTCGATAGTAGCCAAGCAATCATGTTCCAGTCGTCCTTCTTCCTGTATGGAACTTAAAAACACTGCAGGATTTACCAGGTTAGTTGTCTTTAGAATCACATCATCCTGTTCAGTCAATACCACCTGGTATTTCATC
Source organism: Falco punctatus (assembly GCF_963210335.1). Taxonomy (NCBI): domain Eukaryota; kingdom Metazoa; phylum Chordata; class Aves; order Falconiformes; family Falconidae; genus Falco; species Falco punctatus. The sequence goes on along the minus strand of NW_027660197.1, from coordinate 117,073 downwards.
ATTCGGCTGGGGGACAGCCAACGTCCCCCCTTCTGTTCTAGGACAGTTATCACCATGTGTGGAACATAGACTGTTATTGTTCTTCCCAAAGTCAATTTCCGAGCTTCTTGTATGAGCATCACTGTTGCGGCTACTGCTCGAAGGCAGTTTGGCCACCCTTTACTCACTGTGTCCAGTTGTTTAGAGAAGTATCCGACTGGTCGTTTCCAGCTTCCTATCCTCTGGGTTAGTACTCCCAGTGCCAGGTGTTGCCTTTCATGAACAAACAGCTGGAAATCTTTGGTTAGATCCGGCAGTCCTGAGGCAGGTGCAGACATTAAGGCACGTTTCAACTCTACAAAAGCCTTTTGTTGTTGTGGGCCCCATACAAAGGGAGAGTTCTTTTGGGCCTCGTACAGCGGTTTAGCTATTAGCCCATAGTTCATGATCCAAAGGCGACACCACCCAGTCATTCCCAAAAATGCTCTGAGTTCATGAATATTTCTCGGCTCAGGTATACCACAAATAGCTTCTTTGCGATTTCTTCCTAATTGTCGTTGTCCTTTTGAAATCTCAAAGCCCAGATATATCACAGTCTGGCAGGCTATCTGGGCTTTCTTCCTGGACACTTTGTATCCATTTAGTCCCAGAAAATTTAAGAGGTCAATAGTCACCTGCATACAGGTAAGTCTTTCTTCTGTAGCAATCAGTATGTCATCTACATACTGTAGGAGTAAATGTCCAGGCCTTGATTTATCCTGTTTCCAAATTTCAAGTTCCTTTGCTAATTGATTTCCAAAAATAGTTGGACTGTTTTTAAATCCTTGGGGTAATCTAGTCCATGTCAGCTGCATCTTTCGCCCAGTTTGTGGATTTTCCCATTCAAAAGCAAACAGTTTTCTGGTTTCCTTTTCCAAAGGTATACAAAAGAAAGCATCTTTTAAATCAAGCACTGTAAACCACTGATAAGTCTCCCTTAACGCTGTTAACAGTGTATAAGGGTTTGCTACTACAGGATAAATATCCTTAACTATTTGATATACTGCTCTCAAGTCTTTCACCAGCCTATATTCACCCGAGGGTTGTTTTTTTTGTTTTGTTTTTTTTTTTGGTTTTTTTTTTTTTTTGGCTGGTAAAATAGGAGTATTATACTCAGATTCACATTCTTCCAAAATTGTATACTCCAAAAATTTATCAATCAATTTCTTCAATTCCTGTCTCACTTCTGATTTGATTAGATATTGTTTAATTCTCGCTGTTCCTGCACCTTCCTTCAAATCTATTTTAACCGGTTCTGCTAGTTTCGATTTGCCAGGATTATCTGTCTCCCATACAGTAGGGATCACTGCCAAATCCACCTCCGGTGGAATTTCTTGTTCCTTTACCTTTTCTTGTATCATCAAAACTTCTCCCGTTTTTGACTCGGGAATTTTCAAAAAGAATTCTCCTTCATCAAAAACAATTTGTGCATTTAATTTGGATAACAAATCTCTTCCTAAGAAGGGTATCGGACATTCTGATACATACAAAAATTCATGTGTAATTATTTTATTTCCAAATTTCAAATCTATGGGTTGTAGGAATGGCCTGTTTTCTTCTTTCCCTGTTGCTCCTTTTATATTGGCTGTCTTTGTTCCAATTTTTTCTTTACAAGTATTTAATACTGAAAGTGTCGCCCCTGTATCTACTAAAAATTTAACTTCTTTATCTCCCAGCTTAATTTTAACCAGAGGTTCAGCTGGGCTCCCCTCCGGTCCCCTTCAGTCATCTAAAACCATTATTTTGGCAAGGTCGTGCGAAGCACTCCTGTTTCTGGGGCAGTCCTTTTTCCAGTGTCCTTCCTCTTTACACAAGGCACACTGATTTATTCCTAAGAGGGTATTAAATTTCCAATCACCACAATTCATATACCCTCCATGCCACTTCCAACATTGCATTTAAACTTCTTGAATTCTCTCCCTCCAGTTTCTGGAGTTTTTTTTTGTTTGTTTGTTTGTTTTTTCTTATATCTGGTGCCGATTGCCCCATAAAAATCAAAGCCAATTGTATCTGTGCTGCCTCTGTTTCCACTCTCAAATCAGTGTATTTTCTAGCAGCTTCCTTTAATCTTTCCAAAAATGCTGAGGGAGATTCATTTTTATCTTGTCTTACTTCATATAATTTAGACCAATTCAAAGATTTAGGCATGGCATGTCTAATCCCATACAAAACCCACTTTTGATACCGCTTTAATCTTTCTCTATGTGCCACATTATTTGGATCCCACTGCGGATCCCCAGATGGAAAATTCTGTTCTATTGTTCCACCTGTTATTCCACTCATCACATCCAACTCTGCCTGTGTTTTGCCAGCTTTTAATACCATTTGTTTCTCTGTATCATCTAACAAATTATCCAAAATCACCTGTAAATCACTCCAGTCTGGATTCTGTGTTCTAATTATAGTATCTACCACGTTGCCCACTTTTTCAGGATCTTCTCTATAGTTTCCTGCTGCCTGTTTCCAAGTGATCAAATCCATAGCTGTAAAAGGTACTTTCACATAAACCGGTCCATCATTACTAACTCCCTGTCGCAGGGGAGCTATAGTCTGTGTCTGTTGTCGAGTTCTCCATGAAACAGGAGTATGAATTACAATCTCTGATAATCTCTCTCCCACATCTCCTGTTCCACTGCTATCTGGTTCAGTCGCCGGTTCTTGTATCCTTAATTCTCGACCCTGATTCATTTCTCTCCTAGGAGGGGATATATCTAACTCTGGTCCATCGTCATTCTCAATAACAGTGCTTTTCTTCAAACAACCTTTCCCAATCTCACAAGTTGTACAACACTTTTTCACTTTCTTATTATCAGAAGTTATAGCCATTACCAAATTATCTCTAATAGTTAGCTTACATTCATCCTGCCAATCCTTTCTTTGTCTTAAGTAAAAAATAAAATCCACATCTGGCATTTTATTCCATTTCCCTTCTCTTTTACAATACAGCATTAACTGCAAAATAGTGTTATAATTCAGTGTGCCATTCGTGGGCCACTTTTCCTGATCATCCAATATATACAAAGGTCACCAATTATTATTACAATACTCAATCATCTGGCTCTTTTGCAGATCATCCTGTAAATTTCCCCAATGTGCCAATAAACATCCCAACAAAGAATTTTTCGGGATTTTGTCATTTACAGCAAGATTACCCATGCTTTTACTTTTAAACGACCGAGTTAACTTAGTTGCCATGGTGTAATTACCCACAGTACAATACACAATTATTCAACTCTGTCACTCCGATCCGCGGATCCACACTCCACACTCGCTTTCGTTTTCAATTATACGTCTCACCCTTACAACCACACTCACACTTTCCCACAGTTGCTTTAAACAAGCATATAACACAGTTTTATACCTCTTAATTTTCTTCTTAATACACAAACTCACAAAACAACAAAAAGACAAACATATAACACAATATTATACCTCTTAATTTTCTTCTTAATACACAGACTCACAAAACAACAAAAAGCACTAAAACTTCTAACTTCTTGTTAGAGGCACAGCCTTAGAGAACACTATAGCATATAGTTTCTCTTGTCTACACTTTTGTCCAACCCTGCAATAGCTTTCGTTATGTCTTACGGGCAGACGCCTAGGCTTCCACTTCCACAAGGATCCTTTTAGTCCAACCCTGCAATAGCTTTCGCTTATGTCTTACGGGCAGACTCCTAGTCCTACCCTGCGCAGCTCTTTCACTGCGTCTGACAGGTAGACTTACTCAGTGGGACTCCAACCCACTGGTGGGACTCCATCCCACTCTTTCTCATACACTTATTATAGTGGGACTCCTGCCCACTTCCTCTAGTGCACTTACTTACTACAATTAAAAAGAAGAAGTGTCTTACCAAAAAAAATCCAGGGAACGTCGCGAAGAGCCTTACGGATCGGGGATCGATGGGTATCCCCGAGAAATCCTCGGTGCCGGCTGGAACCGATCAGGTCCCCGACTCCTCCGGTCTCCTTCAGCGAGGTCCCATCTGGGTCGCCAAAACTTTTACCGAAATCTCGGAATGAAGAACTTATCGACACCAATGTGATGTAGATAAGCAGACACTTCTTTATTGATGGCCGGGTGCGTGAGCGAGTCCTCTCACGATCAACGCACACCAGGTCCCAAAAACAGATTCCATATATAGAACTTATTATACATATTCATTAAATATTCATGCATAATCATAACATTTCCCATAAATCATTTACATACTCTCCTCCCATATCCGATTCTGCGCAGTAAAGCTTAGAAAGGTCTAGAAATGGGTCTGGGGTACGATTTGGGTAGGTGGTATGTGAGTCAGTGGTCGCGATCTCCCCCTGCCGGAATTACCTTTTACTAAAGTTCACAGTTTCTTGGCAGGCACCTACAAGCTGTTCCAGTCGACTCTCCCCAGTTCCCATTAATCTCATCCTCTGACATTTCAATGCACCTCTACGTAAAGAAGACTGGTTAAGTACAAAGGAACCTTTCAACCCTAAAGTTATTACCTAAGTTTTTCCACAATAGTTCCAGGCCCTTCTTCTAGCCTTGGTACAGGACGTACAAAAGATGTCATAACTACTTCTACTATATAGCTGTAAATTTTCCATAAAAATTTTCTTATTCCTCTATATTTTAATTCTATTAAATGATTTTATAAAATCAATCAATCAATCTAATATAATCAATCAATCTTAACTTATTAACAAATCGATAACACACGTCCTAGTTAAAGCATGAGCTAGTGTCTTCACACACAGTGGTTTCACAGACCAGGCAACCCCAGTCTCCCATGCAGTCTCTCCAGTGCTACTCATATGGACACAAACTGAACTGGACCTTGGTCAAGCTGGAGTAAAACCACATATTAATGGTTCAGCCACTGGGATTACAAATTCTAACTGACTGGGTCTCTGACAAAATCTGCATGTTCTTAAGAAACTTCACTACTTGGATAGCGTGGAATCCCAGGTGAAGAACATTTCATGACGAGGCAGATCACCCAGTGGCTGAAGCACTACAGCCATCTGCTGTCAAAGGACAAGCTTTCAAACAGTTTATTGAACTTTGCCTCTAAAAATTTTCACCATTTGCTCGTGGCGGTAGCTAGACTATGCATAGGAGAGTTGAGCAACAAGTGGCAAGCAAATAGGTCTGAATATGTGACAAATGACTTTTTCCATTTCTCCTTTGAACATCGACTCTGCTTTCAGTGCAGGGTTCTTGCAGCTTGCGCTTGCAGAAATGATCTGCAAGCCCTTTATCACGTACTGGTGGTTCTTGCTGTGGCTTTACACATTGGTTTGCAGGGGGGTGACTGTAAACTTTTGAAAGAGTTTCTCTGACAAAAAGCTAATGGAATGAGGACCTCTCATTGTCTTTGATTTAGGACCAGTCCCCTGAGAAGCAAGTCTGTCAAGAATAGGACTGTGCCTTGCCTTGCTGGGTGGTGAGAGCCTCTAGGGATTATCTGGTTTGCTAAACGTCTCCCAACATACTGGAAGCATCCAGCAGCCTGGGTACATGTGATAGCTTGTGTGTGTGTATATATGTTCATGTACACAGATGAATCCTCTGCCCAAAACTATTTACAAAGAACGAAAAGAAATGCCTGGAGCATGACAAATGGGAAAGTTGAGAAGGAAAACAGGTATATTAATGCTCTCATGAACTATATCTGGATTCAGACTTCTTTTTGCTGGACAAATTCACAGAGAAGGTAGAGTAAATAGAGTTCAACTTGATTTAATCCCCTTATCTATGCCCTGGGGCAATACAGTACATGGATCCATGATCTCCTCACAACATTTACCCAGTGTGCTTATCTATCTCTGCAGAGGATTCATCAGCAGTTAACTCTGCTGATCAAAGGAACTTCCCATGTACCTTCACACCTGGCAGAAATGGACAGATGTAATTGAAGACAGCTCCATTCACTTTTATGCTTGATCTCTGAAGGCTGTGATGTGCAGCTGTTTCATTTCCCTACTGTCTGTCCAAGCTGCAAACTCCCAAAGGGCTCAGATTTGTCATTTCACAAATGTGAGACCTTTGGGGAATATTAAATTGTTACAGCTTTCTAGCTCTTCTCTGATGCTTGGTTCTGCATCTAATTCTATGCAAATAGGGACAATAAAGTTTTGCTGATGCTGCATAAGTCTTCCTGTGAAATAAGGACCTGAACAAAACAAGCAGTTTACTTCAGGGCAATCCCACCTGGACTGACACAACACTCGTTGAAGACAGGAAAAAAATTACATGAAACTGTCTGAAACTGTAATGTCATTTTCACTCAGATCCTGTTTTCAGCAAGAATTAGTCATAGAGCTGCTCTTTATTCTGCAGAGCCAAAACAGCAGCAGCCGTGCCACCTTCTACCTTTTACTAACCAGATCACTGGGGACATATTTCTAACACAGCAATCAAAGGTGATCTATTCAGTATACTTTTCCAGGCTGGACCTTTGCAACACACAAAATCAATTCAGAAACCGCACTGATACACGGTGCTGGTGTTTGCCTTCTAAGGAGGCAGCACATTAAAGTTGTGAAACCTAACCACTTATTTTGGTCCTTTTAGAGCCCATTATCTCAGTCTGTTTTTTCCCATACCTCACCACATTAGCAGCATTTGAGGAGATGGTCCAGAAGACAAAATTATTTGAACTCATGAGACACGGAGCAAGTTCTTCTCCTTGAAAGCTTCAAGACAATTGTGTTCTCTTCCATCACAGCTCAAATCTCACTATATTAATAAAAAATGCTTTTTCAGGCCCACCTTTCTTGTAGGAGTTTGAAATAACGATGTCATAAACCACTCTAAATGTACTTTAATCAGAAGCTAATGAACAGCATGAAATAATAGCTTAAAATGAATATGCCTTCTTTCCTCCTTCAAGAAAATGCCTTAGAAATGCATTTCATAATAAAATATAAAAAGGGCTGAGAACTGCAAAAATGAAATGCTGTTTTTATCCTTTTTTTTTTTTTTTTATCCTTTTTCTTTTCTTTTAAACCTCCCTGCTATTACAAATGGTTCTTGGAGTAAAATCATTGCATAGGTAGCTGTAGGTCTCTATTACTATAAAAATGCAGGAGTGGGATGCTGGGTTCAAATCCTTTCTAATATTGGCTCAGAATATCCCAGGGCAGTCCCCGTACTGTTCATTGCCCCTGTGTCAGACAACATGTCGCTTGCTGGGAGGCTGAGAAACTCAGAGCATCAGTCTGTAAGGTACGCCAAGACTCCTAGATAAAAGTTGTCAGGAAAAAAAATTTACGAACTATTATTTGCATTGGAGGGAATACAAATAGAACTAAGAGACAGCAAGTAAAAGCTGGCTTTCCTAGAGTTAAATACTGATTTTTACTTGCATCTACGTGTGAGCTGTACCTAGCCTATGTTATCCCTAAATCAGGCAGCAGAGTTAACTTCACTCATCATGCTTGCTGAGGTACGGGGAACCAGAAGTCATTGCTCTCACGCCAGAGATTTCTAACAGTAACACCACTCTGGTAAGATTTCCATTCTTCAAAATACATTTTTTTAAAAGAGCAAATTAATTCTGAAGCTGCACCCAGCAAACCTAAGGAAGCCAAGCACTGTCTGTGTTGAAACTATTGCCTGTTGCTGCTCCAGAAGGGAAGGGAGGGAGCTTCTGTGTGGGAGGAAAGAGCATGGGAAAAATATCCGCTGGATGAAGATCTGGAGCTTCCTATTCCCTCTTTAGAGCAGGCTGCAGCCTCCACCCCTCCAAACGCAGACAGGAATTCTGAGGAGTTCCTTACATCTTTCCCAAACAGGAAAGTGCTTTGAAGATTCTGATGCTCACCCAGTGTTAAACCACTGCCTTTTTTATGGCACTTCAACAGCTGCCAGGACACCAGAGCTGAATTTCAAAAGTCAACCTACTTCTCAGCTTCTTCTTCCTTTCCAGTTGCCAATAGAAATCCCTGTCTCATCCCCCATGTCTGTCTCAGCTATGGGCTGAATCTTCTAATTCACAGAGGCAACAGGGTGCGTGAGACATTAGCTTTTAAACAAAAGCCTTTTAAGAAGGCTGTTTGCAGAACTTTCCTGTGGGAACTGGTCCACTTTCAGTATGACCTCTCATAACATTGCTGCTTCGGAGGTGATTCAGCAATGCCTCGTTTCAGTACAAGCTTGAGAAGAAACAGCTTTAAGAGCTAGACAGGCTGATAGAGAGGCTCCATGTTGCAAAAGCTCACAGAGGGTCATAAAAGTGACATTATCAATTCCTCTTCAAAGGAGGAAATGTCTCAAGGGAAAAGCAGCGTCAGCATGGTTGCTCTTACCATTAACACAATACGCTGCCACATGAGCAGGTTGTAACCTACCTTGCTGCAGTTCAGTTCTGAGTGAGGGTGAAGTATGGAGTTATAGCACAAATATTAACCCACAGAGGGGTAACATAACCGCTTCCCTTTGCAAAAGCAGCCACTGCTTGGCTGCGCGACCCCAGGCACTTAGCTCTGACAAAGCTACACTGCACCCATGGGATTTAGCTTCCATTTCCCTCCAACAGAAAATCTAGCACTGCAAAGAGCTTCCTACTTCTAATTTGCTGTCGATAGGAAACAAAGACAAATTGCACAGCAGAGCAGCTGTAAGGAAATTTTGCTGCACGGACATTTGAGGCACAGCCTACCAGCCATAAGGACACACATCCAAACGCTCTTATATGTGGGGCTCAGACTCTATCACGCCATTTACTGGCTACAAACTAAATCTCTTTCATTTGCTTGACACACCACTTGCACCCCATATGTTAACACTGCTGTCAATATTTCCAATTCCCCATATAACTATTTAATAATAATTAAATAAAAACACAGACTGGTTGCAGGTTCGGTACTATTTTTAAAAGCCTCCAGAGCCAGGAAAGCACAGTTTACAAACAGTCAGATGCTTCCAAGTGGCTCTTGCGTGGTCCTAATGCCTGCCACATCTTTGACACACAAATACATCCATGCCCAAACCTCAAAGTAAAATGGTCTTGCTTCAGAGGGTTTTTCTCTCCATTATCCTCTCCCACTGGGGATGCCTCTGCAGCACAAATGATTAAGACAGCCCTGGGCCTTCCATTTATGCACAAAGTACCTGTTTCCTGCTGACAAGGAAGACCCAGGCATTGCAATGTTGTCCCAGGAGCACAGTATTCAGAAGCCTCCAAGTACTGGCTGAAATGAGGCCGTACTTAGACATCTGACAACAGTGCGGCTTAATCCAGTTGAAGCAGGCTCTGCCCCCAAACCCTTATTCCCCTCCTCATCACTCTTCCATCACAGAGACCACAAAAGTGTTTATTTACTGCTCAATGAACCAGGTCAGGGAAACGATCTGGCTGAAAAATAGTTTAGCCAAAAATAAAATTATTTTTCCAGCTGAAATCTGGCTGCACAGCCAGCAATGCCAACACAAAAGAAGGGACAATACACAGACATAAATGAGCAGCAAAGGATGGGAAAGACTGAAAAAGCTAGCACAGAAGTAACACACATCAAATTGCAGCCTCCTTATAGCCCAGTTAGTTTGCCCTTAAGTCCTAAATCCACCTGATAATTAGAATAGAGCTAGGATCCTTTTAACTTTTGTTGTTGTTCTTGAGAAAAAGATGCAGACTTTGCACAGAAAGCATCCAGAACAGAGATCTGGAACAGGGCTGTGCACTGGAGGAAACAGCAAGACAATATACAATCAAAATTTAGGAGTAGAAAAACTGGTTAAAATCTGTGCTATTTGGATTCTGACAACTGTAATACTGATCATTGTATCTTGGGTCTTCTGTAGTAAATTTACAAATCTCTCAGAGAGGCAAAGCACCCTCCTTCCAAAGCACAAGTTTATGCTGGATCTTGTCACACTCCATATTTCTTGTTCAGCTGGTCGCTGTGTGGAGCGTGCCAGGAGTCACGTAGCATCTACCTGGGGAGCCCCTGCATTAATCCGTCACCTTCGTGGGCTTCTGAGAGCCCATTGGTTGGTAGGAAGAAAAAGAAGGAGTCTCTCGCCCCTCCCTGCTCTGAATGAAAGACGCTTCCTCTAAATCTTGCTACAGGATTTCAGGCTCAATTCAGCTTCTTTGGGGCTTTTGTCACCAAACAAATGTGATGTCTTTGAAAGAAAGATTAACAGTTTGATGAAAGGATGCAATGGACAGCTTTGTTCTAGCCTGCTTCCCCCTAGAGCTTTCGGTCACTGTCACTTTCTTACCCACAGAGAATATCTGTCTGACTCTCAGAGGAGATTATGGCCGCCCTGTAAGATTTTGCCTCTCCTGATAACAAAGCACTGGCCACTTTGAGGAGGTGATAATGATGAACAGGGGCTGGATTAGAGGCAAAGAGCCTCACATCGATCTCCGAATTCTGAGAGAACACAAAGCAGTCGATGCTGGGATTCAAAACCCATCGAATGCTTAGAGGACATCCAATTCGCTCTCCTGCAGGAGGGGCAAGGCTACAAGCCCTGTCAGTCCCCCAGTTGTACTTCTTACCTCATCATCAAATTAGCAGGGCTAGTTAAAGGGGCTTAGGGTGAGGAACAGATGGCATGGATTATTAACTGTTGATGTTCTCATACTAAACTAGATACTGAAATCTAGCCCGAATTACCTGAAGAGCTTACCAGTTTCTGAGAAGACTGTCACACTGAGCGTATCCACACAGCACGGTGCAGTTGTGTTGATATTCAAGCTGATTCTGAACACTAAAGATGGCTAAGCATCTTCTAATGCCTGGGATATCTTAGCTGTCTCTGCACAGCACAACCTGCACAGCACAACTGCCATACAAATATACCCATAGATGAACTGTCTCATCCTTTTCCCTCTACACACAGCCACGCACCCATTCAGCCTGCAGAATTTCAATCTATATGACATTTGCATACAGTAAAGCAAGACAACGCCCATTACTTCCTCCCTGCAAATGTTCTATGGCCAAAGGGGCAGCAAACAGCAAAGCAAAGCTATAAAGAGGGCTGGCACCAATGCCAGCTGCTGCACAGGCAGGAGCTGCCACTCAGAAATAGATCACTCCTAGCAAAAGCTGACCTTGTTGTGACTTCAGTGACATACAGACTGCCCTGGGCTTTCCCCTGCAAGTGATTTTTCATCATGCCCTAGAGAAAGGGCTAGGCCAAGGCTGACCGATGTGGTGATAAAACTATAACTTCTGGTTCTAAGAGGCTTCACCCGCATTTCCCATCAGTTCATCAAGAAGTTCATCTCCTTTTCATGTCCAATGAACCAGGAGCTGAAACAGAGACAGGGTGGGCCATGATTTCTTTTACTGAGAAGGAAAAAACTTCAATTATAATCCCTGGAAAGTTGCTACGGAAGACTCTGCTTCTGTCCTCCTCCTTTCACTGCAGCAGTCAGGAGAGTGAAGGATTCCACCACAGCTCTCGGTTGATGGGCAGCCCTGCTCCAGTATAAACTCATCCAAGGTCTCTGACTAAACAAGACCCCTGAGGTGATACAGACCGAGGACCCAAAAGCAGTGAATGCACTGCTTTATTACCCATAGACACAAAGCCCAAGGAAAGCAGACTCCTTTCCAGAAATCAAAGCAGACCACAGACGGCCAGTCAAAAGCTCTAATACTAGCTGGCTCTGGAGTCCTCACGTGGCAACATAGCAGGAGAGGTTCCAGTCTGATCTTGAACTCCTGAGCTGGCAGCACCCCAGCTTGTAAGAGGACAACATCTTGTATTGCTCCCAGGCAATGCTCTTGGGTCGCTGCAGGCGTAGCCTTAACAGCCTTTAAAGGCTCCTCAGTCCAAAAACATGAAGAGTGTCTCTACTTTTGAAGGATGTAGGAGACATGCTTATGTATTTGCGTACATCCATTGCATGCCTGTAATCACTAAGGGTGCAAAGAAAGCTATTGAAAAGCCCCAGGACCATTCCAGAAATTGCCTAAGCTTGGAAGGGACAGAGTAGCTTCTCCATACCTACAGTTCAGAAGGTCAATATACCACACACAGCCTGGAAACTCAGGCCATACCTTCTCCTCAATTTGATGCTGCTCTCGGTGCTTTTCTTTCTCGTTTTGCTTTTCTATAGTCTCCTTTTCTGTGCGCAGCACTGACAACGCCTGGACCACAGTGAGCCCTGCTGGAAAGCAGCAGCTGCGGCCAGCCTGGAACTATTTCTAGGGATGGATGACTTCAGTTTTAACAGAGAACTTCAGGTACCAACGCTTTAAGTAATAGCCCACTGAGCTAACTGTTTGGTTCGATTCTTACATCCGAAAGCCGACTGTTCTGATGCACGCTAATCTGTTTTACTCCTTCTGTACTACTGTGTTATGAAGTTTGTCAAAAACACTTCTATAAATGTCAGGTAACTCCATGGGATGCTGCAGCTCAGTTTCACACATTTGCCAGACCTACAGATCACCTCTCCGAACCAGGAATGAGGATAGCTGTGAGGCACACTAGGAGTTTTGTTCTATGTTTTGGCTACCTCTTTTTATCCTTGCTAATATGAAGCACTGCCCTCTCATTCATTATGGGTCTTTTAGTTTGAATTTCAGCAAGACAGCTTGAAAAGCCTTGTCCCCGTGTGGCTCTTGGCAGGCTAAGAGGTAAAGTGCTTTTGCTCTCAGTTTTCACAGAGCTGGGGAGGTGCTGCTTCTTGTTAAGCAATGAAAGGGGAGGGCTCAGGTCACATCAGTGAAATGTTAGCGGAGAAGGGAGGCTGGGTGAAAGTAGGTGGCCAGCACAGCATAGCACTGCTGGATTTTGCAAGGCCACTGGGGAGATAGCCATTTGTCTTAGAGCCCTGATAACGGGCAGGCTTGCTCTCTGCTCGCTAGCTGGGGGTTGTAAATACCTCTGCAGACACAGACTCTTCAAATGGCTGGAGACTAGGCTGATAGAGGATTAATCGCCTGGAGGGTGGGTCGAAAGGGAGTTAATTAGCTGTGTTAATGCATGGAGATAAAGCAGGTTCATGCCTCCTGGCCGCCTTACTTCCAGCACCTGGACTTTTGGGGCAACCAAGATGGAGCTACCAAAATGGGCCTTGAGAGTGGCCAAAGGAAATTATCTCCCACTTAGAAACGCAGCCTCTCTATCTTCAAGGGCCCACTAAGCACCAGCTGTTGCTAAACCGGTAAAAAGCGTGCCAATGAAGCTCAGAGAACAGGAGGTTATGAGTGTTCTAACCCAGGCTACTATTCAGCAAATTTGCAGAAAGGCTGGTGCCCAAAGTATTCAGCCAAGGAAACAGCCACAAATCCCATTGTCTGCAATGCTGTGTAAGGAATGCCTCAAAATCACTGCACTTTCAGGTGAAGAAACGGAGCTACAGACTGAGTGGCTGTCACTTCTTCCACAGTCAAAATGGTAAAGGAGCTGAAACGATCTTCTCTCTAGGCACTTCTCTGGCTGAATCATGAAACAGCAACTAGACAAGACTCACTATGATCCACCCTGCCGCTGTATACCCGTTTAGAATGACGCTACGAAATCCCAGCATTACAGAGCCAGAGCAATCACATCTGAGAGGTCTCAGCTCCCCGGTCTACCCTACACAATGCATGGCAATAAGTCAGGAATCTCCTCAGTCCTCTTTTGAGCCCTCATGCGTCATAGTTCAGAGCGTAAAGCCAGCTGTACGGAGAGTCCTGTGCTTAGAGTCGCTGTCTCAGGAGCACATTGCCACCTTTGCGTTAATGTCACTGACAATGAAGAAGCCCAAACTAAAAATCACCCTCCATGGCTGTCATCAAGTTTACAGCCAGGCATATCAGGAAATCACCTGTTCTGTACTCCTACATTAAACTTAACTCAGTTACTCATGTCTGGGACTAGCAACTTAGATTTGCCTTTGGCTAAAACACAATTCCCAGGAAGACATCCAGAATGATGCTAAGATACCAAGAGACACAAATTCCTCCATTATCCTTGTTAGCCGGTAGTAATTTTACTGTTAAAATTTGTACCTAGTTCCTCATTTTCATTTTTCTGGCTATAATATTCAGCTGCTGATTCCTGATACGCCTGTCTCTGCTATACTAAATAGATCTTCGATAATCAATACTTAAACTCCATGGAGTATTTACACAGTGTGATACAGTCATTCTCATGTTCTTTCCTGCAAGGTAAACAGATTGAACTGTTTATGTCTCTCACCAGCCCTTGAATCCTTTTGTGGCTCTTTTCTGTAACTCTCCAGTTTTGCAATGTGCAGTAATCCAGTCCTGATTCCACTAACAGCATGCACAGAAAAAAAATCACCTCCCTGTTCCTATTTGCTACCCCCTTGTTTATAAATCTACAGATCAAATTAGCCTTTTAAGTTTCAGGATCCGACTGGGAGCTGATGTTCAGTGGGTTGTGCCTGGATTTCCTTTCAGAGCCACAGCTTCCAGAATACAGCTCACAGTCTGGCTTCCAGTCCCTGCTCTTAGGTCTGTGACTTTGCAAGTAGCTACATCAAAATGTACTTTCTTTAAGCAAGCCCAGTTCGCCAGATCTCTGTAGCTGTCCTGCCCTTGTCATTATTTGCCTCTCCACCAATTCTTTACTCCTAGATCATTTATAAATAAGTTGAAGAATACCAGTACTGGCACTAGTCCCAGCTGAATCCCCTTCTGACCCTCTCCAGAAATACACCCATTCAGTGATTTCTAAATCACAACTACCAATTAAGATAAGTTTAGGGGAATATTTCTGCAATGCTGGGATTTATTAAAGGTTAACATCGTAAGTATGCCACAAGTCTCCTGAGATAATGATTTCAGCAGTAACTTATCTGGCTCAGCCATTTTCATTTTTTGACACACAGTAAAGGTTGTCTAACTACCCTCCCATAGCAAACAGTCTGAAAACTGTCTGAAAGAGTATTTTATTGTCTTCATTTCATGTGAGTCCTTATTCTTCCCCAAAACAAACCAGAAAAAAAATTCGAGCATTTCTGCTCTTCCACATTTCTTATCAGCCTTTTTACCTTCACCATTTAGTGACAGTTTCCAGTACCATTACTATGCTTTCTTCTCCTATCAATATAGTTGAAAAAGTCCTCCCTATAGTTGTCAGGGACTACTGCAGGTTATCCTGGCTTCCTTGTCATTTTCTACTCAATATAAATTCCAAATTATATCAATCATTAATTGTTCCCAACTTTCTGTATTTCTTTTATATTGCTTTTTAAATTCTAATTCCTACCCTTATTCCACCTGTGAACTGTGGTAGGCTTTCAGCCAGAAGCAGCTCTTCATTGACTGGGAGTCATGACTTGTGAATAAAGTCTTCTTTTATAAATCCTATTCCCACTCATATCTTTTCCTATCCACATTTTTCTTTTCCTTTGCCTCCAACATACCTCCCCTCCCGCATCAGTTTTTAACTGCATCAGGTTTTTAACCTGTTGGTGTCCCTTATCTCCATATCAAAGTGATCTGAGTCAGCAATCTGTAACAAAACTCAGAGTCAATTTATTGCTTTTCTGAACTGTACTTTGAAAGCACCAAAGACCTGAATTCTGCATCCCCTGTTTTACTTCCTCCCAAGCTTTCCAGTCCATGCTAGTACCTTAGGCTTTCTCCCATCCCCTTTCATTTGTCCTTGCAGAATGTAGCACAGCCTGATCTGATACTATGGTGACAGTAAAATCATCCTTCCCCCTCCATTTTCACTTTTCCCATCATGTCAATGCTTGACAGGTGACCGTTATTTCATACCTATGCAACATTAGGTCATCAAGTGAAAATGCTGTAGGCATGCTAGGAATTTCTGCTATTTTTTCCACCATTCCATTACCTACAAGCACATGTAAAACTGCCACAACTCTAGATCCCGAGATGCTATCACCCAGGGTGCCAAACTCCATGCAACAGAAAGGGCCACGCTGGCAATCTGCCAGCAGCTGAAAGGCTATATCTAATTGTGCATAAAGTTGAGCAGATTGTCTGCTTAGACTAGAGCAAACAAGCTCATCTTTAATGCAGACATACGGCCAGCAAAACCTACAGATCCCAGCATGCAACATGATGGCCAGCTGGCCACTTGGATCAGAAAGAAGCATTACATGATCTGATACTGTGGTGACAGAAGATCAGTATCACAACCCCTCCATGTTCAAAAATCATGAGTCGGGCCACTCAAATTCATGAGTTTGGCTCAGAGAGCTGGCGACTTTAGAGGGGATAAGCCAACTGAATTTGCTTTTGAGACAGGGTTTGCATTCTCCCACTTTTCTCTACAATCATTTACAAAAATGTATTTTTAAAGTAAAATCTAAGTTACACAGTCACTTGTCTCTGGGAGCTGAGACACCAAGAAAAACCAGACAGACTCACAGTATGATTAGGGGAGGAGCAGCAACATAGTCTGAACTCTTGAAGTGCACAGATAACCCAATAGACAGACACGCGGACAGAATCTGGAACCTGCAATCACCACAAATATCACTGATAAAGATGAGGGTGGCAGACAGTTTTGTTACAAAACTCCAGGTTCCCCAAATCTTGCACTAAACTCTCTTTTACTGTTGTTTCCTTTATTCAATCTGGTTTAACTTCCTTTCTTCCCACCTCTCAGCTGTCATATAAAATGTTGTCTCTGCCTCCAATTTTCCATTCTGTAAGACACCTCTGCTCTCCTATTATGACACCCCATACATTTGATGACAGTTACACCCTTGACAGCCACCACAGATGTTCAGTTTCCAATTAATCAAGAAAACTATTCCAAAAGAGTTGTTACTTTTAGACAGGTTAAAATCAGCCCTTAATCTCTCAGTCCTGTTCTTTAGGTCTTTTAAGGGAGAATCCTAATGCACGCTGGGAGCGTCACTCACATGTTACACAACCCGGTCAACTTTTTGTGTATTTATTGAGGGCAGAGATGATTTTGCTTCGGTCACAATTCTAGAGTCAATAGATTTGGGAATTCCTACTTCTGCTCTGACAATAACTGTTCAAGAGTGGATCTAGCCAAGAAAGACAAGAAAAGCTTCGGGTCAAAATGAGGGGATTTGCCAGAGCTATGAACAACATGTCAGGAAATAGAAAAAGCACTGTCTGCGCTGGGTCAGGACCAACATGAACTGGCAGAATTGAAAGAGGGTAATTCAAGACCCAGAGTTTGAGTACCTTGCAACCTGGAGTGAGGGACTTCGGCAGAGCCGTGCAGATAAAGTCAGCAGAAAGCCTCTGTCTACCTCCTGTTTTTTTTTCCCCCCCTACATTTTCACAAGCAACCAGTACTTCAGGCAACCTGAATGCTAAAGGGGGGTGGATTGATCTTTCTTTAATGTCAGAGCTCCTATCTGCATGTGATAGAGTGCAATTAGAGAGGCTACATGCCTTGCTGATCCTGTAACCAGTTCCTGTCTTACTTCCTTCGCCTGACAAGCTCATTCCATCAATCCTCAGGTTCAGTCCCAAAAGGAGCAGAACAGAGCAGCCAGAGCTGCACAGGCACCATGATGAATCTTCTTTTCTTCCATTAAGAAGCGCTCAGCTGCACTTGAGCTCAGGTAGTCTTTGAGAATTAACTTTTTTGAGGAGACAGAGATCTGCACTAACAGCAACAACCTCCCAGGAACGGGGCAAAGGTTCACACTTACTCAGACCGCAGGTTGCGACAGGAAGACAAACACGACAGTGGCACAGCTGAGCCTCGCTTTCTATCTGCCACTGTGTAAAATTTGACTACAAGTCAAATTTGATTTAAAGACTTCAATAAAACCGCCATCTTCATGTCTAACACACAGCATGACCTGCCAGTTGCCTGGTCCCTTGAACTAGATGTGAAACACTGCAGAATTGTATCTGTAATCTTTCAAAGGTGCCATTCTTCATCACAGCCTAAGGGGGCAAAAACCAGCTCTGTGATGCAAATTAGTCTCCAGGCTCTCAGCCCTTGGTGCCTGTTTTCTAGTGGAAACATAGAAAGCACCCCAGATTTATCGCCTGTTGCAGTGGCTCTATGGTTTCAGGCCTCACAAAATTAAAAAGTCTCCCTACCACAAACCCTAGGAAAAAAAGGGTGGGCAGGGAATGCAAACAGTAGCAATGCCTGAACTACCATACAAAACTGCAGCTAAAATTTTCTTAGGAGGTATCTAGGACCTAATCTCCCTTGCAATACTCCTTTTTGAGTCAAAAGGGCCAGCTCAATGGGCCAGAATACATAAAAATGTGCAGTCCCTCCAGACTACACCTTTGTAAAACGACTGCAGCAAGGACACTCCCAGTAAGTTGAACAATGGTTTACATTTTAGCACTTTTTATGCTCTGAACAGTCAGAAATGTTCAGAATTCAGGCAGGAGCTCACACAGTTCCTTCTCAGTCAAAGGAAAGATTGGACAAGATATATATATATATATATCTTGTCTAATCACACACACGTAAAGTCTGAAAGTCAGAGCACTGGTAATTCACTGTCCTTCCAGCCAAATCCATCAGGCACAGGTCACCTACTATCCTATCCTGCTACTCCAGGGTAGGAATAAAATAGCAAACTTAAGTTCTGACTATGACCCAAGAATCTTTCTTTCTGTTCTTTCTAGACAGCAGGCCATGAAAACACTTGGCCCAATCCAAAAAAAATGCAACAAATCAGCAAAAGGTAGTTAGAAGCAAATAAAAATCATGCCCATCTCTTTAGAGAAATAGCCTGCCAGGGGAAGAAGCTTTAAATATACTTAACAGTTGTCCAGCAGAACAATAGAGATGTGAACTGAAAATACATTCCAGTAGGCACATCTTCCTTTCTGCTTCCAGTGTAATCCCACTAGAATACAGATTATTCCACACTGCAGCATCTAACACAGTTTATCAAAGGAACATTTGAATTCAGCCTCTCAGAGATACCAGCTTAGTGTTAATGAGAGCCCATTTAGATAAAGAGCAGCAATACCGGGTGAGACAAGAGGTCTCTTCAATACTTCAAACCACATAAATTCCCTCTGTCACTGGCGGAGTTATCTCTCCCCACAGGGACACCAGCTGTCACAGGCTTTACCCAAGCCAAGAGACAATATGCCACTCAGGCAGAGGGGTTATTAACTGCTGATGTGGTCAGATCTGTTGTGAGGATGTAACAGCTCTGGTACACTTACATCTACCACTGTAAGCATTTAGATTTGCTAAAGAAGGGAACTAAGTACAACAGTTAGTAAAGGATACAATTCCTTTACAGATTTGCAGGAGCTCCTCACAAGCATACCAAACTCCATAGTAACCTGCATCCTGTCACCTCAGCATTTCCCAGACTACTCAAGGCTGCCTTCCCTTTCATTGCATCTGTCGATTCTTCTACCTTTACCTTGTGGGATATCACGCTCCAGATAGTCTAGAAAGTCAGTGGATGGGTCGAGGTCAGCCTTTTCCAGCAGGGTTTTATTCTTCAGCTTAACAGGCTCAGTGAAATGGAAATAGGAACTTAACTTTTTTGCCTCCATCAAAGAAAGACCTGCAAACAGCCACTGATGACCATTAACAGAGTGAGCTAGGCTAACGTTCGTCACACCATAGAGTATCATATCGTTTCTCTAATGCCCACAACATAGGAAAGAATCACAGTCTTTCTTCAGTGGACTCCACAGAAGACCAAAGACTTGCCGGAAATGGGTGACATCAGTCATCAATGATGTGCATTGCACGCCATGCTAACTGCAGTCCAAGATGAGCAATGGGCACTGAGTTGAGACCAACCCTCTGTGCCCATTTGGTTACACACTATATCTAGAGAATTCACTGCAGCTATAACTGCTAACCGCTGACATAAACTATGCACGGCAATGGCGGGTCCCACCTTCCCGGTGGCGCCGGCGGGCACAGACGGCCGGTGTGCCGGGGCTGAGGGCCCGGGCGCGCCGGGAGCCGCGCAGGGCCAGTGTACCTCAGTGCCTGGCGTGAGGCGGCGGCCGTTCCCGCGCTGTGCGGGGCTGAGGGGAGCGGGGTGGCCGCGGCCCGGAGGCCGTGTGCAGGCCTGGGGCACCGCGGGCTTCGGGGCAACGGCGGAGAAAGCAGGGCCCTGGAGAGCCTGGGCAGGCAGGGCAGGCTGTGCCGGGCCTGTGGGGAGCCAGCCCCGGCCCTGAGGGGCAGCAGCCCGCTCGGAATGCGGTTAGGGGTGGCTGCCCTGCCTAGGTCAATGGCCTCCATTTCAAGAGGCCCAAATCCAAATGTACGTCCAAAAGCAGGAGGGCATACAATTACACCACAAAGGATACCACAAAGGGCTCCACCTTCCTCATTTGTTGCATGAACGGCAGCAAAAAAAAAAAAAAAATTAAAAAAATCCAAACCTCTGAATCTCATTACTTGCAGTGTCTTTTTTACAGTTCTTACCTAGCTCGTGTACATCTATAATCAATTGGCTCATTTATAAAAGACAGCACTCTTTGTGCTTTCACTCTTTGTGAAAGTCACTCTTTGGGAGCTCATTTTGCTGAATCCCATACAGACAGCCATGAAACAGTCCCTGCCCTTGCAACCTGACTTAGTACAAAATGCAATAAATAATGAGATTGTGTGAGTGTTTAAACAAACAGAATTTGTTTGACATCTTCAGGAAGTTGAAGCTTTTATATGTGTGCATTATATAAATAAATATATGTGTATGCACTTACATTTAAATCCATTGTCACATCATAAATTCTTGGGTTTCTTTTTCATATGTTTCCTGTTCATTTCTAAGGAAAACAGTGATCCTGGAACTGCTGCCTGTAACAATCGTCACCTGCTGATCTGTCACGTGAAATCTTTAAGGAGCTGTGCAGCACACAATCTGACCCATTAGTTTTATGTACGCCACACAAAAAGCGACTCAGATTCCTGGAGATGAACCACCTCTCCTAGACACGAATCAGGCAGAACATGTAGGAGTGACTGCAAACTTTCTGTCCATGCTGTCACCTACCACTGTGCCATAGTCTGATTCTCTCTATGGGAATAGGCATTTTCAGGCTTTGTGAGCTCATTCAATCACTGATGTCTCTAGAATCACATGTTAATATGCCATGGCTCTCTGGCTAGTAAACAGAACTGCAAACCAGTCAGAGTCAACCTGAGATCTGAAGTGAATTTCTGCCACTGTCAACCACAGCTGGATTCAAACCAGATGCTAACAGCTGAGAGGCTCTTTAGCCTGTTATGGATCTTCTAAGCCACCCAGTGTCTAGCTTTTGCCAGTCCTGATTGAAGATTATCAAAAAGGAAATCTATAGCTTAAGGAAATTCTTCCTGGTTCAGTGAAGTCTGGTGGGTAACTGTACTCTGCTTTGCTTTGTCTTGACCCCAATTACTGAACACTGATAAGGATTGGGAAGTAAGTGGTTGCATTATTTAACAAATGAAAGGTCAAAAGCGCTGCTATTCACTAAGGTCAGAGGTTACCATCACTGTTATTAAACAGTTTGAAAGCAGTTTCTCCCATCCGTTGCCATCCCAGGCTGGAGCAGCACTCGGGCAGCCAGGAGGGGAGAGAGGCACCAGGCATCATTCAGCCGGCTGCTGGCTAGGCGGCTTTGCGTGGACACCTGCTTCAGGGAGGGAAGGTGCCATGCTCCAGCAATGCCCAGCAGCTCCAGTCAGAGGACTGAGCTCTCCTGCCTTTGCACAGAACGTGTGTGTACCTGTGTGCCAAACAGCTTTAGCTCCTCCCAGCTCCACTCATTTAGAGCTGGCATCATTTTGGGTGAGAAATCAAACTCAGGTTCCCTTCCGCTCGTCTTGAGCAAGGTACTGAATGAAGCTCACAGAACTGTTTACAGCATCAGAGTTAAAAATCCTGAAGTACCTGTAAGTTAATGCTGAGTGCACAGTGACTCCTGTATGCTTGCACAGCTTTATAAAACATTTGAAAAAACTTTCAGTGATTTAGGAGGAAGCTAGCTCACCTTCCTTTGCATTCTGTAGTATACCTGATCTCAAGAGAAAGAAAAATAGTTATTAATCCATGTCAGCATTTCTGCTGGTACAGATTAAGAAGGCTACCCTCAAAATACTCTTGCAGGACAAACTGTTTCACTGTCCTGGGCACCCATTAGACTGACACTGCTCACGAGTTATACTGGTATCCACCATCCAGGTCACTTCAGTGTGGTGGGGACAGGCTGCAGTTGGTTCTGATGCACCAAGAAATAGATTGGGGTTATTCCTCCCAGGTGTGTTGAATATAAGGTCTGGTTTTCCTTCCAGTTACCTCAAAAGTTCGGACTGTCTGGCTTCAGAAACAGTGTGGTTTTGAATCATTTGAATCATAAAAGTAGCTGTAAAACAAATGGTGCTTGAAGTTGGTGGTTCTCTGGGAAAGGAAATTTGGTTCACAAGCACCACCGTAGTCCAAGTCTGCATGTCCCACGTGCTCAGAAGTTGGCAACAGCCCATCCCACAGCGATTCTACTGTGCCAGGCCAAGCTTTGCAATGTGTTGTTATTAGTCTGAGGTGAACTGTAAGACACACTATGGCTGTCTAAACCAGTAGTCCACCACAACACCCACTCCCCTGCCCTCAGTCCCAGTTTTCTTTTGAATGGAAAGCTGGAAGCATGGCAGGGAAGAGAAGGCAGACCATTACACATCCAGGCTGCATCCTGTCAAGCAACCAGGATGTGACTGCAGTGCGCATCTGGGCCTCTGAGCTGGAAAACGGTCCCAGGACTCACAGTTCCGGTGTGCCTCTCTGCCTCAAAGGTTGCTGTGAGCATGGAATTGCCCTGTGGCTGGCTATAAAGCCCGAACAACTGACTGTGTGAGACCCACCCCATTTTCCATTGGCATAGTGCTGTGCTGCTGCATTGACAAACTCAGGGTGGGGGCTTGGGCATGTGATTTCTCCTATTGTTGTTGAGGAAACTTCCCTAGTTCAGACCTACAATGACCTCCAGCCCTTGCTGGCCAAGCTCAAGGTTACTGTGTTGCAGGAAATTCAGAGGTAGAGGCCAGCAGAACTAAAGGCACATCTAACAGCAGGAAAGCAAACTGGTAGTCATTATGATGTGTGACACCACTTGTATTCTCATACAGACTAAAGGCCACAAGTGAGACTGGGGGGAGGATTAATTCTCCTAGGTGCTGAACAAACCCAGAGTGACCCTCCACCCTTGCAGTTTACAGGTGTAAACCAGGCTTATGTAAAGGAAAAATTCTAAAGTTGCAGCATTTACTTGCTCGCTTTTTTTGCTCTGAATACTTTCACTTACTTAAAGACCAGAAAACTTGAAAAGAGATCAAACCAAGAAAGGCTGGAGTCTGCAAGGAGCTGTGTGGCTCAAGCCTAGAAATTATGATTTTATAGAGTTAATCTGGTTTTGGGAGTGATGCAGACAATTATAAACAAATCAAGGCAAGAAGGAGAGAGGTAGGAAATAAATGTCAAAAGATCGTAACTTATTAAGAGAAGTCTTCATGCATGCCCATGAAACCACAGACTGCATTCTCTCTTTAGATCAAGTAGGAGTCTCTAAGCAGACAAGAAAGAAAAATTTCTCCTACCGGAGCTCTGTCAATAAAGAAATGTCAATAAAGGTTCAGCTGATTAAAACAATTGCCCAACACAGAGGATAAAATAAATTTGACAGGGTGGTCTATTACTTCTTTCAGTGACAACCCTTCTCCTCTCAGTTACAAATAATTACTTAGCTTTTCATTAGCTATGTTGGAGGCACGCATCCATTTAGTATTTGGAATTTTTCACATATAATTCCCTTCTGAATGATCAGTGTGTGTTTAAGATTTTACTAAAGGAATAGGGACAAATTCTGCTCTTTGAAAATTTGATGTAAATCTGAAGTATCTGCCCTAATATAGACGTACACTTGTCGTTAAATCAGAGTAAATGAGAGGACACTTTGGCCTCGTGATACCTAGCACAGGGCCAGGAATATAATACAAGAAAGGGTTACTTTCTAACTGCTTGTAAGATTTAAGTCAGACAAATACATGATAATAGTAAGTCTTTGTTTCTGAAAGGAGATATTCAGTCTACCCAAAGCACCATCCGAGTCATTAAAGGATTCCCAGGTGCCAGTATTTGGAAAGGGTATTAGCTATTCAAACAGTTTAGGCAGAGGTCTCTGCTGTTCTCTCTCCTGGGTCATCTCAGATGTCCTCAATCTCTGCCCAGAACTGAGTACAGGCAGCAAAGAAAGGCTGGAAATTTCAGAGGAGTAACATTTTCTCCAGAACTAGACAGAACATATTTTTCAATCTTGCGGTAAAAAGGAGGAAACCCCTCCTTTATTAGCGCTAAGCAACTCCAAGGCTGGCAGGGTGAGGGCCATACAGTGCATGTGGAGGGACAGACTCTGCAGCAGATGCTGTGCAGGGAGCCCTCTTTTCCTCCCCTTTTCAGATATAATTTACCTGGTTCCACTCCATTACTGGGAAAAGAAACCAGATGAAAGTATCAGCATGATGCAGCTGGGTTGCTCAAACAAAGCAATTCAGCAGCAGATTGGAGGAGTGAATCCACACAAAGGCAAAAGGCTTGCTGAGGAGATGAGTGAGCTCCGCTGACAAAAGTCAGTGCCTCAGAGACAGGGATGCAAACACAGCAGAGGTCTCTGCGTGTTTGATGCTTGGAGGGTGCAGACAGTCATCTGAAGCCACCCACCCCACCTCAGCTGGTGTCTGGCTCCTGCACATTTTTAAAGATTAATAGTTCTAAGCAGGTGCCTGAGACTGAGCAGAAATTTCAGACTGGGAACTATTTTCCTGAGGAGGAAAAAAAAAAAAAGGTGTTGGAAATGGCAATTGCTATAGAAAGTGACATGAAAAAAGGCCAGTGGTCTCTGACTATCTGGCAAAGGGAGGGATGCAGATATCTCCAACGGGAATAACCTCTGCCTAGATAAAAGCAAAGCTAACTAGAAGGAGCATGTTTTCTGAAAACGTCATCTTTAATTAATGAGATCTGCCTTGTTGATTACTCTGATCCCAGAGCTCCCCTGGATTCGCTTCCTTACTTCTGCTCTGGGCTCTCAGGCAGTAGGCCAGAAACACTTATCCCATCATCAGCTTGCTGCATGCTTTTCTCACGCATCACCCAGGTCTTTGTTGCCCCTGTGCTTAAATGGTTTACAGAGGTTCTGCCTGGAGCCATCTGCAAGCTGCAAACTTGTTGGGCTTTCTTCCAAGGACAAGTTGACGCAACCTTGTTATACCAAGACTGTGCTTACTGATGGCTGCCGATTCATTCCTCTCTGTCATATGTAATCTTGGTCATGGCTCTGAAAAACCTAAATCGTTCAGGTCCCTGCCACTATAAGACATGCTCTTCCACCACTTTGCTGTAGCAACTGCAGCTTGTAGAGACAAGATGAGTGTCAGCCATAAAAACTGAACTTGCAAAGACCAGGGATCATTATCAGCAAGCTGCTTCCAGGGAATCACTAAAACAATTTGGCAGTATTTCATGCAGTGCCTGTCCTTGCTTAGGCTGTCTAAAACCCCCTTTATTATATTGGAGTATATATTTGTGTATATATTAACTGCTAGTGCCAAGACACTAGGATGATGGGCAGCCTGAAATGCGGCTAATACCTATACCAATGCATTAAATCCTCCTGAAGCCTAATCACAGCCAGGACTACACTTACATAGCAGTTTCTCACCGTCCTGTTTTGTCTTTCCCAGGGTTCCTCAACAGCATCCTCCTACTCAGACTGCTGGCAGTTTGACTGGCAGTATGGTGGCTGCAAGGTCAGAGGGCTGCATCTCACCCCTCTGGGTACCTGAAAAACACAAAGACAGACGTGTGTGTTCAGCTGCCAGCTAGAAGAATCACAGCTGCTCATGTGATGCCTGGGCAAGATGATATAATCAGCACATTAGTACTTCTTACCCCAGTAAACTCTACCTGTCCCCTGTGCCAAGAGCAGTCAGGAAGACAGAGGCTATTAGGGGAGTGATGAAAAATACAAAATGAACCTTAAAGACATAGAAAACTTCATGTCACAAAATGACAAAGCTCTTTGGCTCTTGTGCCTTCTTCCTGAGTAGGGCAGTATAACACATAATGTCTGCCCCGGATTACGCCAAAGAGAATCTCCAGGGAAGACTTGTCACAGTCATCCCACAGATTCCTCTTTTATCTCAGCACAGCTGTTCCCATCCTGACCTACTAGCCTGATTCCTTGCTGCCTTCTTACTGAGAATGCTACTGCAGGGATTCGATTCCAGATGTGGAGGAACCCAGCCCACAGCACACGTTGTACCTTCACCCCTTCCTTTCCGAGTCTCCCAGTGACTGCACACAGCTAGCTCCGGTCTCAGTAATGGAGACAATGGCACTGGTCCCAGACAAGCCAAAAGACCCACATTCTTTGGACAGCTTGCAGTCAAAGTATTCCCAGAGTTTTTCTGTATTCAGTACGATCTCCAAACCAGAGGAAAGCGTCTATATTATACCAGGTAGGGACACCCCTGGTCCCTTCCATTCCTGTTAAACTGTTACTTGGCTGCAGTTCCTTACTTCATGCTCAGCACAGCTCAAGGCTTCATTTTGCAGCTCTTGAAGTTTGTCCAACTGTTCGTCACCCACAACCTCCTCCCCTTCTGTCAAGCAGCCACCTATCATGCCTTCCTTATTGAGAAAAACTGTACTTTTCTTTCTTGTTTCCTATCTTTTACTATCCTTACACAGTAATGACTTACACGCAGGAAAATGATTCAAAACCACACTGTTTCTGAAGCCAGACAGTCCGAACTTTTGAGATAAGTGGAAGGAAAACCAGACCTTATATTCAACACACCTGGGAGGAATAACCCCAATCTATTTCTTGGTGCATCAGAACCAACTGCAGCCTGTCCCCACCACACTGAAGTGACCTGGATGATGGATACCAGTATAACTCGTGAGCAGTGTCAGTCTAATGGGTGCCCAGGACAGTGAAACAGTTTGTCCTGCAAGAGTATTTTGAGGGTAGCCTTCTTAATCTGTACCAGCAGAAATGCTGACATGGATTAATAACTATTTTTCTTTCTCTTGAGATCAGTATACTACAGAATGCAAAGGAAGGTGAGCTAGCTTCCTCCTAAATCACTGAAAGTTTTTTCAAATGTTTTATAAAGCTGTGCAAGCATACAGGAGTCACTGTGCACTCAGCATTAACTTACAGGTACTTCAGGATTTTTAACTCTGATGCTGTAAACAGTTCTGTGAGCTTCATTCAGTACCTTGCTCAAGACGAGCGGAAGGGAACCTGAGTTTGATTTCTCACCCAAAATGATGCCAGCTCTAAATGAGTGGAGCTGGGAGGAGCTAAAGCTGTTTGGCACACAGGTACACACACGTTCTGTGCAAAGGCAGGAGAGCTCAGTCCTCTGACTGGAGCTGCTGGGCATTGCTGGAGCATGGCACCTTCCCTCCCTGAAGCAGGTGTCCACGCAAAGCCGCCTAGCCAGCAGCCGGCTGAATGATGCCTGGTGCCTCTCTCCCCTCCTGGCTGCCCGAGTGCTGCTCCAGCCTGGGATGGCAACGGATGGGAGAAACTGCTTTCAAACTGTTTAATAACAGTGATGGTAACCTCTGACCTTAGTGAATAGCAGCGCTTTTGACCTTTCATTTGTTAAATAATGCAACCACTTACTTCCCAATCCTTATCAGTGTTCAGTAATTGGGGTCAAGACAAAGCAAAGCAGAGTACAGTTACCCACCAGACTTCACTGAACCAGGAAGAATTTCCTTAAGCTATAGATTTCCTTTTTGATAATCTTCAATCAGGACTGGCAAAAGCTAGACACTGGGTGGCTTAGAAGATCCATAACAGGCTAAAGAGCCTCTCAGCTGTTAGCATCTGGTTTGAATCCAGCTGTGGTTGACAGTGGCAGAAATTCACTTCAGATCTCAGGTTGACTCTGACTGGTTTGCAGTTCTGTTTACTAGCCAGAGAGCCATGGCATATTAACATGTGATTCTAGAGACATCAGTGATTGAATGAGCTCACAAAGCCTGAAAATGCCTATTCCCATAGAGAGAATCAGACTATGGCACAGTGGTAGGTGACAGCATGGACAGAAAGTTTGCAGTCACTCCTACATGTTCTGCCTGATTCGTGTCTAGGAGAGGTGGTTCATCTCCAGGAATCTGAGTCGCTTTTTGTGTGGCGTACATAAAACTAATGGGTCAGATTGTGTGCTGCACAGCTCCTTAAAGATTTCACGTGACAGATCAGCAGGTGACGATTGTTACAGGCAGCAGTTCCAGGATCACTGTTTTCCTTAGAAATGAACAGGAAACATATGAAAAAGAAACCCAAGAATTTATGATGTGACAATGGATTTAAATGTAAGTGCATACACATATATTTATTTATATAATGCACACATATAAAAGCTTCAACTTCCTGAAGATGTCAAACAAATTCTGTTTGTTTAAACACTCACACAATCTCATTATTTATTGCATTTTGTACTAAGTCAGGTTGCAAGGGCAGGGACTGTTTCATGGCTGTCTGTATGGGATTCAGCAAAATGAGCTCCCAAAGAGTGACTTTCACAAAGAGTGAAAGCACAAAGAGTGCTGTCTTTTATAAATGAGCCAATTGATTATAGATGTACACGAGCTAGGTAAGAACTGTAAAAAAGACACTGCAAGTAATGAGATTCAGAGGTTTGGATTTTTTTAATTTTTTTTTTTTTTTTGCTGCCGTTCATGCAACAAATGAGGAAGGTGGAGCCCTTTGTGGTATCCTTTGTGGTGTAATTGTATGCCCTCCTGCTTTTGGACGTACATTTGGATTTGGGCCTCTTGAAATGGAGGCCATTGACCTAGGCAGGGCAGCCACCCCTAACCGCATTCCGAGCGGGCTGCTGCCCCTCAGGGCCGGGGCTGGCTCCCCACAGGCCCGGCACAGCCTGCCCTGCCTGCCCAGGCTCTCCAGGGCCCTGCTTTCTCCGCCGTTGCCCCGAAGCCCGCGGTGCCCCAGGCCTGCACACGGCCTCCGGGCCGCGGCCACCCCGCTCCCCTCAGCCCCGCACAGCGCGGGAACGGCCGCCGCCTCACGCCAGGCACTGAGGTACACTGGCCCTGCGCGGCTCCCGGCGCGCCCGGGCCCTCAGCCCCGGCACACCGGCCGTCTGTGCCCGCCGGCGCCACCGGGAAGGTGGGACCCGCCATTGCCGTGCATAGTTTATGTCAGCGGTTAGCAGTTATAGCTGCAGTGAATTCTCTAGATATAGTGTGTAACCAAATGGGCACAGAGGGTTGGTCTCAACTCAGTGCCCATTGCTCATCTTGGACTGCAGTTAGCATGGCGTGCAATGCACATCATTGATGACTGATGTCACCCATTTCCGGCAAGTCTTTGGTCTTCTGTGGAGTCCACTGAAGAAAGACTGTGATTCTTTCCTATGTTGTGGGCATTAGAGAAACGATATGATACTCTATGGTGTGACGAACGTTAGCCTAGCTCACTCTGTTAATGGTCATCAGTGGCTGTTTGCAGGTCTTTCTTTGATGGAGGCAAAAAAGTTAAGTTCCTATTTCCATTTCACTGAGCCTGTTAAGCTGAAGAATAAAACCCTGCTGGAAAAGGCTGACCTCGACCCATCCACTGACTTTCTAGACTATCTGGAGCGTGATATCCCACAAGGTAAAGGTAGAAGAATCGACAGATGCAATGAAAGGGAAGGCAGCCTTGAGTAGTCTGGGAAATGCTGAGGTGACAGGATGCAGGTTACTATGGAGTTTGGTATGCTTGTGAGGAGCTCCTGCAAATCTGTAAAGGAATTGTATCCTTTACTAACTGTTGTACTTAGTTCCCTTCTTTAGCAAATCTAAATGCTTACAGTGGTAGATGTAAGTGTACCAGAGCTGTTACATCCTCACAACAGATCTGACCACATCAGCAGTTAATAACCCCTCTGCCTGAGTGGCATATTGTCTCTTGGCTTGGGTAAAGCCTGTGACAGCTGGTGTCCCTGTGGGGAGAGATAACTCCGCCAGTGACAGAGGGAATTTATGTGGTTTGAAGTATTGAAGAGACCTCTTGTCTCACCCGGTATTGCTGCTCTTTATCTAAATGGGCTCTCATTAACACTAAGCTGGTATCTCTGAGAGGCTGAATTCAAATGTTCCTTTGATAAACTGTGTTAGATGCTGCAGTGTGGAATAATCTGTATTCTAGTGGGATTACACTGGAAGCAGAAAGGAAGATGTGCCTACTGGAATGTATTTTCAGTTCACATCTCTATTGTTCTGCTGGACAACTGTTAAGTATATTTAAAGCTTCTTCCCCTGGCAGGCTATTTCTCTAAAGAGATGGGCATGATTTTTATTTGCTTCTAACTACCTTTTGCTGATTTGTTGCATTTTTTTTGGATTGGGCCAAGTGTTTTCATGGCCTGCTGTCTAGAAAGAACAGAAAGAAAGATTCTTGGGTCATAGTCAGAACTTAAGTTTGCTATTTTATTCCTACCCTGGAGTAGCAGGATAGGATAGTAGGTGACCTGTGCCTGATGGATTTGGCTGGAAGGACAGTGAATTACCAGTGCTCTGACTTTCAGACTTTACGTGTGTGTGATTAGACAAGATATATATATATATATATCTTGTCCAATCTTTCCTTTGACTGAGAAGGAACTGTGTGAGCTCCTGCCTGAATTCTGAACATTTCTGACTGTTCAGAGCATAAAAAGTGCTAAAATGTAAACCATTGTTCAACTTACTGGGAGTGTCCTTGCTGCAGTCGTTTTACAAAGGTGTAGTCTGGAGGGACTGCACATTTTTATGTATTCTGGCCCATTGAGCTGGCCCTTTTGACTCAAAAAGGAGTATTGCAAGGGAGATTAGGTCCTAGATACCTCCTAAGAAAATTTTAGCTGCAGTTTTGTATGGTAGTTCAGGCATTGCTACTGTTTGCATTCCCTGCCCACCCTTTTTTTCCTAGGGTTTGTGGTAGGGAGACTTTTTAATTTTGTGAGGCCTGAAACCATAGAGCCACTGCAACAGGCGATAAATCTGGGGTGCTTTCTATGTTTCCACTAGAAAACAGGCACCAAGGGCTGAGAGCCTGGAGACTAATTTGCATCACAGAGCTGGTTTTTGCCCCCTTAGGCTGTGATGAAGAATGGCACCTTTGAAAGATTACAGATACAATTCTGCAGTGTTTCACATCTAGTTCAAGGGACCAGGCAACTGGCAGGTCATGCTGTGTGTTAGACATGAAGATGGCGGTTTTATTGAAGTCTTTAAATCAAATTTGACTTGTAGTCAAATTTTACACAGTGGCAGATAGAAAGCGAGGCTCAGCTGTGCCACTGTCGTGTTTGTCTTCCTGTCGCAACCTGCGGTCTGAGTAAGTGTGAACCTTTGCCCCGTTCCTGGGAGGTTGTTGCTGTTAGTGCAGATCTCTGTCTCCTCAAAAAAGTTAATTCTCAAAGACTACCTGAGCTCAAGTGCAGCTGAGCGCTTCTTAATGGAAGAAAAGAAGATTCATCATGGTGCCTGTGCAGCTCTGGCTGCTCTGTTCTGCTCCTTTTGGGACTGAACCTGAGGATTGATGGAATGAGCTTGTCAGGCGAAGGAAGTAAGACAGGAACTGGTTACAGGATCAGCAAGGCATGTAGCCTCTCTAATTGCACTCTATCACATGCAGATAGGAGCTCTGACATTAAAGAAAGATCAATCCACCCCCCTTTAGCATTCAGGTTGCCTGAAGTACTGGTTGCTTGTGAAAATGTAGGGGGGGAAAAAAAAACAGGAGGTAGACAGAGGCTTTCTGCTGACTTTATCTGCACGGCTCTGCCGAAGTCCCTCACTCCAGGTTGCAAGGTACTCAAACTCTGGGTCTTGAATTACCCTCTTTCAATTCTGCCAGTTCATGTTGGTCCTGACCCAGCGCAGACAGTGCTTTTTCTATTTCCTGACATGTTGTTCATAGCTCTGGCAAATCCCCTCATTTTGACCCGAAGCTTTTCTTGTCTTTCTTGGCTAGATCCACTCTTGAACAGTTATTGTCAGAGCAGAAGTAGGAATTCCCAAATCTATTGACTCTAGAATTGTGACCGAAGCAAAATCATCTCTGCCCTCAATAAATACACAAAAAGTTGACCGGGTTGTGTAACATGTGAGTGACGCTCCCAGCGTGCATTAGGATTCTCCCTTAAAAGACCTAAAGAACAGGACTGAGAGATTAAGGGCTGATTTTAACCTGTCTAAAAGTAACAACTCTTTTGGAATAGTTTTCTTGATTAATTGGAAACTGAACATCTGTGGTGGCTGTCAAGGGTGTAACTGTCATCAAATGTATGGGGTGTCATAATAGGAGAGCAGAGGTGTCTTACAGAATGGAAAATTGGAGGCAGAGACAACATTTTATATGACAGCTGAGAGGTGGGAAGAAAGGAAGTTAAACCAGATTGAATAAAGGAAACAACAGTAAAAGAGAGTTTAGTGCAAGATTTGGGGAACCTGGAGTTTTGTAACAAAACTGTCTGCCACCCTCATCTTTATCAGTGATATTTGTGGTGATTGCAGGTTCCAGATTCTGTCCGCGTGTCTGTCTATTGGGTTATCTGTGCACTTCAAGAGTTCAGACTATGTTGCTGCTCCTCCCCTAATCATACTGTGAGTCTGTCTGGTTTTTCTTGGTGTCTCAGCTCCCAGAGACAAGTGACTGTGTAACTTAGATTTTACTTTAAAAATACATTTTTGTAAATGATTGTAGAGAAAAGTGGGAGAATGCAAACCCTGTCTCAAAAGCAAATTCAGTTGGCTTATCCCCTCTAAAGTCGCCAGCTCTCTGAGCCAAACTCATGAATTTGAGTGGCCCGACTCATGATTTTTGAACATGGAGGGGTTGTGATACTGATCTTCTGTCACCACAGTATCAGATCATGTAATGCTTCTTTCTGATCCAAGTGGCCAGCTGGCCATCATGTTGCATGCTGGGATCTGTAGGTTTTGCTGGCCGTATGTCTGCATTAAAGATGAGCTTGTTTGCTCTAGTCTAAGCAGACAATCTGCTCAACTTTATGCACAATTAGATATAGCCTTTCAGCTGCTGGCAGATTGCCAGCGTGGCCCTTTCTGTTGCATGGAGTTTGGCACCCTGGGTGATAGCATCTCGGGATCTAGAGTTGTGGCAGTTTTACATGTGCTTGTAGGTAATGGAATGGTGGAAAAAATAGCAGAAATTCCTAGCATGCCTACAGCATTTTCACTTGATGACCTAATGTTGCATAGGTATGAAATAACGGTCACCTGTCAAGCATTGACATGATGGGAAAAGTGAAAATGGAGGGGGAAGGATGATTTTACTGTCACCATAGTATCAGATCAGGCTGTGCTACATTCTGCAAGGACAAATGAAAGGGGATGGGAGAAAGCCTAAGGTACTAGCATGGACTGGAAAGCTTGGGAGGAAGTAAAACAGGGGATGCAGAATTCAGGTCTTTGGTGCTTTCAAAGTACAGTTCAGAAAAGCAATAAATTGACTCTGAGTTTTGTTACAGATTGCTGACTCAGATCACTTTGATATGGAGATAAGGGACACCAACAGGTTAAAAACCTGATGCAGTTAAAAACTGATGCGGGAGGGGAGGTATGTTGGAGGCAAAGGAAAAGAAAAATGTGGATAGGAAAAGATATGAGTGGGAATAGGATTTATAAAAGAAGACTTTATTCACAAGTCATGACTCCCAGTCAATGAAGAGCTGCTTCTGGCTGAAAGCCTACCACAGTTCACAGGTGGAATAAGGGTAGGAATTAGAATTTAAAAAGCAATATAAAAGAAATACAGAAAGTTGGGAACAATTAATGATTGATATAATTTGGAATTTATATTGAGTAGAAAATGACAAGGAAGCCAGGATAACCTGCAGTAGTCCCTGACAACTATAGGGAGGACTTTTTCAACTATATTGATAGGAGAAGAAAGCATAGTAATGGTACTGGAAACTGTCACTAAATGGTGAAGGTAAAAAGGCTGATAAGAAATGTGGAAGAGCAGAAATGCTCGAATTTTTTTTCTGGTTTGTTTTGGGGAAGAATAAGGACTCACATGAAATGAAGACAATAAAATACTCTTTCAGACAGTTTTCAGACTGTTTGCTATGGGAGGGTAGTTAGACAACCTTTACTGTGTGTCAAAAAATGAAAATGGCTGAGCCAGATAAGTTACTGCTGAAATCATTATCTCAGGAGACTTGTGGCATACTTACGATGTTAACCTTTAATAAATCCCAGCATTGCAGAAATATTCCCCTAAACTTATCTTAATTGGTAGTTGTGATTTAGAAATCACTGAATGGGTGTATTTCTGGAGAGGGTCAGAAGGGGATTCAGCTGGGACTAGTGCCAGTACTGGTATTCTTCAACTTATTTATAAATGATCTAGGAGTAAAGAATTGGTGGAGAGGCAAATAATGACAAGGGCAGGACAGCTACAGAGATCTGGCGAACTGGGCTTGCTTAAAGAAAGTACATTTTGATGTAGCTACTTGCAAAGTCACAGACCTAAGAGCAGGGACTGGAAGCCAGACTGTGAGCTGTATTCTGGAAGCTGTGGCTCTGAAAGGAAATCCAGGCACAACCCACTGAACATCAGCTCCCAGTCGGATCCTGAAACTTAAAAGGCTAATTTGATCTGTAGATTTATAAACAAGGGGGTAGCAAATAGGAACAGGGAGGTGATTTTTTTTCTGTGCATGCTGTTAGTGGAATCAGGACTGGATTACTGCACATTGCAAAACTGGAGAGTTACAGAAAAGAGCCACAAAAGGATTCAAGGGCTGGTGAGAGACATAAACAGTTCAATCTGTTTACCTTGCAGGAAAGAACATGAGAATGACTGTATCACACTGTGTAAATACTCCATGGAGTTTAAGTATTGATTATCGAAGATCTATTTAGTATAGCAGAGACAGGCGTATCAGGAATCAGCAGCTGAATATTATAGCCAGAAAAATGAAAATGAGGAACTAGGTACAAATTTTAACAGTAAAATTACTACCGGCTAACAAGGATAATGGAGGAATTTGTGTCTCTTGGTATCTTAGCATCATTCTGGATGTCTTCCTGGGAATTGTGTTTTAGCCAAAGGCAAATCTAAGTTGCTAGTCCCAGACATGAGTAACTGAGTTAAGTTTAATGTAGGAGTACAGAACAGGTGATTTCCTGATATGCCTGGCTGTAAACTTGATGACAGCCATGGAGGGTGATTTTTAGTTTGGGCTTCTTCATTGTCAGTGACATTAACGCAAAGGTGGCAATGTGCTCCTGAGACAGCGACTCTAAGCACAGGACTCTCCGTACAGCTGGCTTTACGCTCTGAACTATGACGCATGAGGGCTCAAAAGAGGACTGAGGAGATTCCTGACTTATTGCCATGCATTGTGTAGGGTAGACCGGGGAGCTGAGACCTCTCAGATGTGATTGCTCTGGCTCTGTAATGCTGGGATTTCGTAGCGTCATTCTAAACGGGTATACAGCGGCAGGGTGGATCATAGTGAGTCTTGTCTAGTTGCTGTTTCATGATTCAGCCAGAGAAGTGCCTAGAGAGAAGATCGTTTCAGCTCCTTTACCATTTTGACTGTGGAAGAAGTGACAGCCACTCAGTCTGTAGCTCCGTTTCTTCACCTGAAAGTGCAGTGATTTTGAGGCATTCCTTACACAGCATTGCAGACAATGGGATTTGTGGCTGTTTCCTTGGCTGAATACTTTGGGCACCAGCCTTTCTGCAAATTTGCTGAATAGTAGCCTGGGTTAGAACACTCATAACCTCCTGTTCTCTGAGCTTCATTGGCACGCTTTTTACCGGTTTAGCAACAGCTGGTGCTTAGTGGGCCCTTGAAGATAGAGAGGCTGCGTTTCTAAGTGGGAGATAATTTCCTTTGGCCACTCTCAAGGCCCATTTTGGTAGCTCCATCTTGGTTGCCCCAAAAGTCCAGGTGCTGGAAGTAAGGCGGCCAGGAGGCATGAACCTGCTTTATCTCCATGCATTAACACAGCTAATTAACTCCCTTTCGACCCACCCTCCAGGCGATTAATCCTCTATCAGCCTAGTCTCCAGCCATTTGAAGAGTCTGTGTCTGCAGAGGTATTTACAACCCCCAGCTAGCGAGCAGAGAGCAAGCCTGCCCGTTATCAGGGCTCTAAGACAAATGGCTATCTCCCCAGTGGCCTTGCAAAATCCAGCAGTGCTATGCTGTGCTGGCCACCTACTTTCACCCAGCCTCCCTTCTCCGCTAACATTTCACTGATGTGACCTGAGCCCTCCCCTTTCATTGCTTAACAAGAAGCAGCACCTCCCCAGCTCTGTGAAAACTGAGAGCAAAAGCACTTTACCTCTTAGCCTGCCAAGAGCCACACGGGGACAAGGCTTTTCAAGCTGTCTTGCTGAAATTCAAACTAAAAGACCCATAATGAATGAGAGGGCAGTGCTTCATATTAGCAAGGATAAAAAGAGGTAGCCAAAACATAGAACAAAACTCCTAGTGTGCCTCACAGCTATCCTCATTCCTGGTTCGGAGAGGTGATCTGTAGGTCTGGCAAATGTGTGAAACTGAGCTGCAGCATCCCATGGAGTTACCTGACATTTATAGAAGTGTTTTTGACAAACTTCATAACACAGTAGTACAGAAGGAGTAAAACAGATTAGCGTGCATCAGAACAGTCGGCTTTCGGATGTAAGAATCGAACCAAACAGTTAGCTCAGTGGGCTATTACTTAAAGCGTTGGTACCTGAAGTTCTCTGTTAAAACTGAAGTCATCCATCCCTAGAAATAGTTCCAGGCTGGCCGTAGCTGCTGCTTTCCAGCAGGGCGCACTGTGGTCCAGGCGTTGTCAGTGCTGCGCACAGAAAAGGAGACTATAGAAAAGCAAAACGAGAAAGAAAAGCACCGAGAGCAGCATCAAATTGAGGAGAAGGTATGGCCTGAGTTTCCAGGCTGTGTGTGGTATATTGACCTTCTGAACTGTAGGTATGGAGAAGCTACTCTGTCCCTTCCAAGCTAAGGCAATTTCTGGAATGGTCCTGGGGCTTTTCAATAGCTTTCTTCGCACCTTTAGTGATTACAGGCATGCAATGGATGTACGCAAATACATAAGCATGTCTCCTACATCCTTCAAAAGTAGAGACACTCTTCATGTTTTTGGACTGAGGAGCCTTTAAAGGCTGTTAAGGCTACGCCTGCAGCGACCCAAGAGCATTGCCTGGGAGCAATACAAGATGTTGTCCTCTTACAAGCTGGGGTGCTGCCAGCTCAGGAGTTCAAGATCAGACTGGAACCTCTCCTGCTATGTTGCCACGTGAGGACTCCAGAGCCAGCTAGTATTAGAGCTTTTGACTGGCCGTCTGTGGTCTGCTTTGATTTCTGGAAAGGAGTCTGCTTTCCTTGGGCTTTGTGTCTATGGGTAATAAAGCAGTGCATTCACTGCTTTTGGGTCCTCGGTCTGTATCACCTCAGGGGTCTTGTTTAGTCAGAGACCTTGGATGAGTTTATACTGGAGCAGGGCTGCCCATCAACCGAGAGCTGTGGTGGAATCCTTCACTCTCCTGACTGCTGCAGTGAAAGGAGGAGGACAGAAGCAGAGTCTTCCGTAGCAACTTTCCAGGGATTATAATTGAAGTTTTTTCCTTCTCAGTAAAAGAAATCATGGCCCACCCTGTCTCTGTTTCAGCTCCTGGTTCATTGGACATGAAAAGGAGATGAACTTCTTGATGAACTGATGGGAAATGCGGGTGAAGCCTCTTAGAACCAGAAGTTATAGTTTTATCACCACATCGGTCAGCCTTGGCCTAGCCCTTTCTCTAGGGCATGATGAAAAATCACTTGCAGGGGAAAGCCCAGGGCAGTCTGTATGTCACTGAAGTCACAACAAGGTCAGCTTTTGCTAGGAGTGATCTATTTCTGAGTGGCAGCTCCTGCCTGTGCAGCAGCTGGCATTGGTGCCAGCCCTCTTTATAGCTTTGCTTTGCTGTTTGCTGCCCCTTTGGCCATAGAACATTTGCAGGGAGGAAGTAATGGGCGTTGTCTTGCTTTACTGTATGCAAATGTCATATAGATTGAAATTCTGCAGGCTGAATGGGTGCGTGGCTGTGTGTAGAGGGAAAAGGATGAGACAGTTCATCTATGGGTATATTTGTATGGCAGTTGTGCTGTGCAGGTTGTGCTGTGCAGAGACAGCTAAGATATCCCAGGCATTAGAAGATGCTTAGCCATCTTTAGTGTTCAGAATCAGCTTGAATATCAACACAACTGCACCGTGCTGTGTGGATACGCTCAGTGTGACAGTCTTCTCAGAAACTGGTAAGCTCTTCAGGTAATTCGGGCTAGATTTCAGTATCTAGTTTAGTATGAGAACATCAACAGTTAATAATCCATGCCATCTGTTCCTCACCCTAAGCCCCTTTAACTAGCCCTGCTAATTTGATGATGAGGTAAGAAGTACAACTGGGGGACTGACAGGGCTTGTAGCCTTGCCCCTCCTGCAGGAGAGCGAATTGGATGTCCTCTAAGCATTCGATGGGTTTTGAATCCCAGCATCGACTGCTTTGTGTTCTCTCAGAATTCGGAGATCGATGTGAGGCTCTTTGCCCCTAATCCAGCCCCTGTTCATCATTATCACCTCCTCAAAGTGGCCAGTGCTTTGTTATCAGGAGAGGCAAAATCTTACAGGGCGGCCATAATCTCCTCTGAGAGTCAGACAGATATTCTCTGTGGGTAAGAAAGTGACAGTGACCGAAAGCTCTAGGGGGAAGCAGGCTAGAACAAAGCTGTCCATTGCATCCTTTCATCAAACTGTTAATCTTTCTTTCAAAGACATCACATTTGTTTGGTGACAAAAGCCCCAAAGAAGCTGAATTGAGCCTGAAATCCTGTAGCAAGATTTAGAGGAAGCGTCTTTCATTCAGAGCAGGGAGGGGCGAGAGACTCCTTCTTTTTCTTCCTACCAACCAATGGGCTCTCAGAAGCCCACGAAGGTGACGGATTAATGCAGGGGCTCCCCAGGTAGATGCTACGTGACTCCTGGCACGCTCCACACAGCGACCAGCTGAACAAGAAATATGGAGTGTGACAAGATCCAGCATAAACTTGTGCTTTGGAAGGAGGGTGCTTTGCCTCTCTGAGAGATTTGTAAATTTACTACAGAAGACCCAAGATACAATGATCAGTATTACAGTTGTCAGAATCCAAATAGCACAGATTTTAACCAGTTTTTCTACTCCTAAATTTTGATTGTATATTGTCTTGCTGTTTCCTCCAGTGCACAGCCCTGTTCCAGATCTCTGTTCTGGATGCTTTCTGTGCAAAGTCTGCATCTTTTTCTCAAGAACAACAACAAAAGTTAAAAGGATCCTAGCTCTATTCTAATTATCAGGTGGATTTAGGACTTAAGGGCAAACTAACTGGGCTATAAGGAGGCTGCAATTTGATGTGTGTTACTTCTGTGCTAGCTTTTTCAGTCTTTCCCATCCTTTGCTGCTCATTTATGTCTGTGTATTGTCCCTTCTTTTGTGTTGGCATTGCTGGCTGTGCAGCCAGATTTCAGCTGGAAAAATAATTTTATTTTTGGCTAAACTATTTTTCAGCCAGATCGTTTCCCTGACCTGGTTCATTGAGCAGTAAATAAACA
Organism: Falco punctatus; assembly: GCF_963210335.1. Taxonomy (NCBI): domain Eukaryota; kingdom Metazoa; phylum Chordata; class Aves; order Falconiformes; family Falconidae; genus Falco; species Falco punctatus. Next base: position 77,507 of record NW_027660197.1, on the reverse strand, counting down.
CTTTTGTGGTCTCTGTGATGGAAGAGTGATGAGGAGGGGAATAAGGGTTTGGGGGCAGAGCCTGCTTCAACTGGATTAAGCCGCACTGTTGTCAGATGTCTAAGTACGGCCTCATTTCAGCCAGTACTTGGAGGCTTCTGAATACTGTGCTCCTGGGACAACATTGCAATGCCTGGGTCTTCCTTGTCAGCAGGAAACAGGTACTTTGTGCATAAATGGAAGGCCCAGGGCTGTCTTAATCATTTGTGCTGCAGAGGCATCCCCAGTGGGAGAGGATAATGGAGAGAAAAACCCTCTGAAGCAAGACCATTTTACTTTGAGGTTTGGGCATGGATGTATTTGTGTGTCAAAGATGTGGCAGGCATTAGGACCACGCAAGAGCCACTTGGAAGCATCTGACTGTTTGTAAACTGTGCTTTCCTGGCTCTGGAGGCTTTTAAAAATAGTACCGAACCTGCAACCAGTCTGTGTTTTTATTTAATTATTATTAAATAGTTATATGGGGAATTGGAAATATTGACAGCAGTGTTAACATATGGGGTGCAAGTGGTGTGTCAAGCAAATGAAAGAGATTTAGTTTGTAGCCAGTAAATGGCGTGATAGAGTCTGAGCCCCACATATAAGAGCGTTTGGATGTGTGTCCTTATGGCTGGTAGGCTGTGCCTCAAATGTCCGTGCAGCAAAATTTCCTTACAGCTGCTCTGCTGTGCAATTTGTCTTTGTTTCCTATCGACAGCAAATTAGAAGTAGGAAGCTCTTTGCAGTGCTAGATTTTCTGTTGGAGGGAAATGGAAGCTAAATCCCATGGGTGCAGTGTAGCTTTGTCAGAGCTAAGTGCCTGGGGTCGCGCAGCCAAGCAGTGGCTGCTTTTGCAAAGGGAAGCGGTTATGTTACCCCTCTGTGGGTTAATATTTGTGCTATAACTCCATACTTCACCCTCACTCAGAACTGAACTGCAGCAAGGTAGGTTACAACCTGCTCATGTGGCAGCGTATTGTGTTAATGGTAAGAGCAACCATGCTGACGCTGCTTTTCCCTTGAGACATTTCCTCCTTTGAAGAGGAATTGATAATGTCACTTTTATGACCCTCTGTGAGCTTTTGCAACATGGAGCCTCTCTATCAGCCTGTCTAGCTCTTAAAGCTGTTTCTTCTCAAGCTTGTACTGAAACGAGGCATTGCTGAATCACCTCCGAAGCAGCAATGTTATGAGAGGTCATACTGAAAGTGGACCAGTTCCCACAGGAAAGTTCTGCAAACAGCCTTCTTAAAAGGCTTTTGTTTAAAAGCTAATGTCTCACGCACCCTGTTGCCTCTGTGAATTAGAAGATTCAGCCCATAGCTGAGACAGACATGGGGATGAGACAGGGATTTCTATTGGCAACTGGAAAGGAAGAAGAAGCTGAGAAGTAGGTTGACTTTTGAAATTCAGCTCTGGTGTCCTGGCAGCTGTTGAAGTGCCATAAAAAAGGCAGTGGTTTAACACTGGGTGAGCATCAGAATCTTCAAAGCACTTTCCTGTTTGGGAAAGATGTAAGGAACTCCTCAGAATTCCTGTCTGCGTTTGGAGGGGTGGAGGCTGCAGCCTGCTCTAAAGAGGGAATAGGAAGCTCCAGATCTTCATCCAGCGGATATTTTTCCCATGCTCTTTCCTCCCACACAGAAGCTCCCTCCCTTCCCTTCTGGAGCAGCAACAGGCAATAGTTTCAACACAGACAGTGCTTGGCTTCCTTAGGTTTGCTGGGTGCAGCTTCAGAATTAATTTGCTCTTTAAAAAAAATGTATTTTGAAGAATGGAAATCTTACCAGAGCGGTGTTACTGTTAGAAATCTCTGGCATGAGAGCAATGACCTCTGGTTCCCCGTACCTCAGCAAGCATGATGAGTGAAGTTAACTCTGCTGCCTGATTTAGGGATAACATAGGCTACAGCTCACACGTAGATGCAAGTAAAAATCAGTATTTAACTCTAGGAAAGCCAGCTTTTACTTGCTGTCTCTTAGTTCTATTTGTATTCCCTCCAATGCAAATAATAATTCATAAATTTTTTTTTCCTGACAACTTTTATCTAGGAGTCTTGGTGTACCTTACAGACTGATGCTCTGAGTTTCTCAGCCTCCCAGCAAGAGACATGTTGTCTGACACAGGGGCAATGAACAGTACGGGGACTGCCCTGGGATATTCTGAGCCAATATTAGAAAGGATTTGAACCCAGCATCCCACTCCTGCATTTTTATAGTAATAGAGACCTACAGCTACCTATGCAATGATTTTACTCCAAGAACCATTTGTAATAGCAGGGAGGTTTAAAAGAAAAGAAAAAGAATAAAAGAAAAAAAAAAGGATAAAAGCAGCATTTCATTTTTGCAGTTCTCAGCCCTTTTTATATTTTATTATGAAATGCATTTCTAAGGCATTTTCTTGAAGGAGGAAAGAAGGCATATTCATTTTAAGCTATTATTTCATGCTGTTCATTAGCTTCTGATTAAAGTACATTTAGAGTGGTTTATGACATCGTTATTTCAAACTCCTACAAGAAAGGTGGGCCTGAAAAAGCATTTTTTATTAATATAGTGAGATTTGAGCTGTGATGGAAGAGAACACAATTGTCTTGAAGCTTTCAAGGAGAAGAACTTGCTCCGTGTCTCATGAGTTCAAATAATTTTGTCTTCTGGACCATCTCCTCAAATGCTGCTAATGTGGTGAGGTATGGGAAAAAACAGACTGAGATAATGGGCTCTAAAAGGACCAAAATAAGTGGTTAGGTTTCACAACTTTAATGTGCTGCCTCCTTAGAAGGCAAACACCAGCACTGTGTATCAGTGCGGTTTCTGAATTGATTTTGTGTGTTGCAAAGGTCCAGCCTGGAAAAGTATACTGAATAGATCACCTTTGATTGCTGTGTTAGAAATATGTCCCCAGTGATCTGGTTAGTAAAAGGTAGAAGGTGGCACGGCTGCTGCTGTTTTGGCTCTGCAGAATAAAGAGCAGCTCTATGACTAATTCTTGCTGAAAACAGGATCTGAGTGAAAATGACATTACAGTTTCAGACAGTTTCATGTAATTTTTTTCCTGTCTTCAACGAGTGTTGTGTCAGTCCAGGTGGGATTGCCCTGAAGTAACCTGCTTGTTTTGTTCAGGTCCTTATTTCACAGGAAGACTTATGCAGCATCAGCAAAACTTTATTGTCCCTATTTGCATAGAATTAGATGCAGAGCCAAGCATCAGAGAAGAGCTAGAAAGCTGTAACAATGTAATATTCCCCAAAGGTCTCACATTTGTGAAATGACAAATCTGAGCCCTTTGGGAGTTTGCAGCTTGGACAGACAGTAGGGAAATGAAACAGCTGCACATCACAGCCTTCAGAGATCAAGCATAAAAGTGAATGGAGCTGTCTTCAATTACATCTGTCCATTTCTGCCAGGTGTGAAGGTACATGGGAAGTTCCTTTGATCAGCAGAGTTAACTGCTGATGAATCCTCTGCAGAGATAGATAAGCACACTGGGTAAATGTTGTGAGGAGATCATGGATCCATGTACTGTATTGCCCCAGGGCATAGATAAGGGGATTAAATCAAGTTGAACTCTATTTACTCTACCTTCTCTGTGAATTTGTCCAGCAAAAAGAAGTCTGAATCCAGATATAGTTCATGAGAGCATTAATATACCTGTTTTCCTTCTCAACTTTCCCATTTGTCATGCTCCAGGCATTTCTTTTCGTTCTTTGTAAATAGTTTTGGGCAGAGGATTCATCTGTGTACATGAACATATATACACACACACAAGCTATCACATGTACCCAGGCTGCTGGATGCTTCCAGTATGTTGGGAGACGTTTAGCAAACCAGATAATCCCTAGAGGCTCTCACCACCCAGCAAGGCAAGGCACAGTCCTATTCTTGACAGACTTGCTTCTCAGGGGACTGGTCCTAAATCAAAGACAATGAGAGGTCCTCATTCCATTAGCTTTTTGTCAGAGAAACTCTTTCAAAAGTTTACAGTCACCCCCCTGCAAACCAATGTGTAAAGCCACAGCAAGAACCACCAGTACGTGATAAAGGGCTTGCAGATCATTTCTGCAAGCGCAAGCTGCAAGAACCCTGCACTGAAAGCAGAGTCGATGTTCAAAGGAGAAAGGGAAAAAGTCATTTGTCACATATTCAGACCTATTTGCTTGCCACTTGTTGCTCAACTCCCCTATGCATAGTCTAGCTACCGCCACGAGCAAATGGTGAAAATTTTTAGAGGCAAAGTTCAATAAACTGTTTGAAAGCTTGTCCTTTGACAGCAGATGGCTGTAGTGCTTCAGCCACTGGGTGATCTGCCTCATCATGAAATGTTCTTCACCTGGGATTCCACGCTATCCAAGTAGTGAAGTTTCTTAAGAACATGCAGATTTTGTCAGAGACCCAGTCAGTTAGAATTTGTAATCCCAGTGGCTGAACCATTAATATGTGGGTTTACTCCAGCTATGACCAAGGTCCAGTCCAGTTTGTGTCCATATGAGTAGCACTGGAGAGACTGCATGGGAGACTGGGGTTGCCTGGTCTGTGAAACCACTGTGTGTGAAGACACTAGCTCATGCTTTAACTAGGACGTGTGCAAGGAATGTTACAGTGCAAGGAAGATGGCACACACCTGTACTGATCCTGCTCTGTATTAAGTAGCGCTTTGCTTTACTGAGATTCCAGCTGTTTCTCTTTAGTGGCAACATGGAGCTGAGTGAGTCAGAAGTAAGCTCTCCGGTATGGAAATCTCCCGAGTCCTTAAAAGATTGTGAATGTCTCTTTTGTACTTCTATCCTGCAGCCAGAGTCACTTTGTTAGAAAGTTCAGTGACTGCCATGGAAGGCAGGTGTTGCTGTCCATTTAGTTCCATGTTTGCATGTAACTGAAGAGGGTGCTTTGGAAGGTAACAGATCAAAGACGACACGGTGCATATTATGATATAACCAACCTGTGGAACTTGCTACTGAAGGAGACAGGGGAAACAGTGGTGCCCAAGAAACTTTTGAAAAGTACATAAATACAAAGAGAAGAGGGAGGTAACAGGTGAGCAGCAGAACTCACGACACCTGGTTTTACAGGGCTTTGAATTGTGGTGTTCCTTTCTGATTCTGCAGCCACCATATATACTGTTTCCTCTCAACTTCCCCCCCCCCCCCATCGAGCCCTCAACTACTGCAGTTTGCCATGAACTGCTTCAGAGACTACATGTACTGCAAGTGAGTGTGCAAGAGCCCAAAGCTACAAGCACTGATTGCCCAGATAGCTGCTGCCGGGCAAGCCAAACAGCCTGTGCTGCCCCACAGCTGCTGGCAGATAAACAAATAGCTTCAGGAGCTGCAGTCAACCCTTGGGCCGTGTCCTGTGGAGACCTGTTGTAGGAACCTGTGGTGTTAAAACACTTCAACCCTTTGTCGGATGCCACTAAAATTGGCCAAGAGTCAGAAGTGAGTGGGAAGGGGAGGACTGGCAGCTGACAGCAATCACAGAAGCCCTTCCCCAGGCTAACCGTGACGTAAGTAAGCATGAGTCACAGCATAAACTGATGAGCCTAAAATTATCTACAAGGATGAATACCGTCTAACTGTCCCAAGGCATTATGGGCTTTCTGCTTACTCTGGAATTGGCACATTTTGACTTTGGGTGCAGACAGCCTGACCGCTTGACTCCAGGCCCGTAGTAGTATGACAGCTCCAACTGCACTTTTTTATTTGGGCCTGCTGCTTTTGCTTTTAGATGAAGATTCAGCAGGAACCTTCTTCCTTACATTGTAGCCTCTAGGCATTACTGATTTGGTGCTGAAGCTGGTATTTTCTTCTTTTGGCAGCTCCTTGCCCTCTGGCATTGAATCCAGGCTGATGCTCCAGCCCCCTCCCCTCCTGTGTTGTTCCCAGGCTGTCAGATGCAAAACAAACACTCAGTGGCTCAGAGCTCCTTGCATCCAGGAGAAATTGCATTTTCACACTGGCTCTGAACCTCCTCCGCAGAGCCAAAGCAAAATTAATGTGGAAACTAATCCCTTTGCCCCTACCACGCACATCCTCTTCAATGATGGAGCCAGGAAAGACTGAAGAGAATTAACCTTTTCTGCAAAATTCTTTGAGCTAAGAAATACCCTGCTTTTCATGCTCTCTTCCTCTTTCCCAGTTGCTGCATCAGGGAAACCAGTCTTCTCTGGAGCTGAAGTGTCTTCTTCCTCTTCTCACTACTAAAGCTACAAGTTTATTTTAAAAATAAATTCCATACTATGCAGGATTGCCATAGCTAGTCTTGGCTCTCTATAGCTAGTAGCTAGACCAAGTAGGTGGCAGCTTGGTAGAGTAACTGCTGCCCGCTCAGAAGCATCCAAGAATAGCTCTAGCCTCTCCTAGGGATCAAGTATACAAGTCTGGAGCTCCAGGGGTCCCTTCCTGTGACGCATATGGCGTTACTATCATAGCCATGGAATATGCTACCGTGTGAAGCTAGACACAGACATCTGGAATTGAGGGCAGCCTGTAACACTGAACTGACAAAAGAAAAAAAGGTATCAAGGTTTCTGGTCTCCCTCACTTCCCTTTTCTCAGGTGTCACAAACTCCAGTGCAGCCTTGTGCACTGTTAACTGGCCAGGCAGAACGCACTGCAGTCCCCCTCTCAGCTTAGGGACAGCTTGCTCCAGGAACGCTGCCTCTTTCTCCTTTCCAGGGACTGCACTTGTGACATACTGACAAATGGCATTTTCTTGCACAGGCTCCTGGACTGTCCAGCTAGAGAAGGGAGGCATTGTGGTGGTGCTGCGGAGCCTGCTGCGGCTGGGACTGATGTTCTACCATGTCCCAATGACCGAGCGATACGGCTATGTCTGCTTCGGCACTGGCGAGAAGAACTTGGATCTGCCCTTCATGCTGTGACTCGCCTGTCTGGGATGAGGGCTCGAGAACATTTAGATTTTATACTTAGGAGACTTTTGTTTACTGCTTGTTCTAATAAATGTGTGAAACCTCTGCACTTTGAGCAAGATTCTTTTGTGCCTGGATTCTGGCCCCAGTTCTTTTCTTAGGACTTTGCTGTGTGCGATCCTCCTTCAGCTCCAGGTTGAATTCCCTGTTATGTGTCACTGAAGATCCTTTAGATACTGATAGATGGCATTTTCTTCCACGATGGGTGAAGCCCCAGGTTAGAAATCAAACCTAGGCCATCTAGTTACACATGCTTACACAACCATGACACTTCCTTGACACCATGTTTACACAAAAACTAATTTGGAGACAGCATGAATGAATGCCTACTATCACCCATGAACGACAAACAGAACAGGGCTGCACTCAGAGTAGAAAGCTCATGCATACTGTAAGGGATCTGTACTAAACCCTGAACTCGAGAAAGGCATATTGAAGAAAGTATTTTGTTTTTCAAATGTTAGGTTTCATGAAAATTAGAGAGGTCCTTCCAGCTCATGGCATTAAACTGTAGAAAACATTAACTGTGGGCATCACCTGGTCTTTTGCAAAATGTGCTCATTCAGGTTCATCTCAAGGCAGTGGTTTAATCCAGTGACTTTTCCATTAGTAAAGCTCATTGAGCAGAGCTACCTAGGCTAGAAGACGTAGTAACTTCTGTACGCAGGAGAAGAAAGAAAAATCTTTTCCCTTCTGAAGGGCTGTAGGTTTCAAAGCTTCATAAAATCGACGGTCAGCCAGAGATTTTATCTCAGTATAGTTAATGAAGTCTTAGCTCTGCCTCCCAAAGCAAAAAGATCTTGGCCAGCTCAAGGGGCTGAATGTAGGGCTTCCATTTCACAAAGTAAGGCTAAGAAGAACGATTATAACTTGGTTTCCTGGGTAAAACGTGTTTATCCTTACTCTCTGTTCCTGTCCATGCTGATAGTTATTAGCAGATGATTCTGATGAAAGCAGTACAAGGTTAAGTGGCATAGTAGTATATAAATAAGCTGTGTTGATCTGTAGCCCCCAGACAAATATCAAAGAAACGGAGCCAAAGCCATAATGACCCTGATAAATGTAATGACCTTTTCATACCAGGCCCATAAGTAGCACGTCTCAAGTAGCAGTGGTCAGTAGGTGCAAGGTACACGCACGTACTACTATACAAGGAGAGAAATGGTGCCACCTTTTAGTTAGAGCGTGGAAAATTATGCGCATCCATCAGGCCCAAACTATCCCAGGAAGCAGCCGTACCACCAATACGGACGACTTAAGGCAAATGTATTTCCATGGGGAAAAAATCACAGGCCAAGTCATCAAGGATGTCAACATTCTGTATTTCCCAGATCCAGGAGTGAAGCACAAGCCAGAAATCCTTAAGGGGACGTGTAAGGTACACACGTCTGTTTACCACTGCCATAGGTGTTCTGCTGCAAATTATGGATAGTACAGATAATTAAAAAAATTAATTTTGGTAGTCATAACAATTTCTGTTACTGCCAAGGAAATACAGTTCTGCAGGAGACTTTTTCTTCCATTAGTGTCACAGGTATAAAAGCCCAAATGAGGCAGATCTGAGCTGAAACACAGGTTAATGGGGAATCACCATTCATTGTTGGAAAAAGCGGGAAACATGCTTTTCCAAACCCAGTCGTGAACCACGATGAAACAAAAGCCTTCAGATCCTTTCCAGCTTTGAGGTAAAAGTCTTTGCCCCTCCTTTCTCCAAATCATTCTGCACACTGGACTTTGCTTTGCTAAATCTTGTATTCTGCTAGAGGAGCAGGTTGCAGCTCATTCACTGGAGACAGTATAGAGTACTAATGACAGTTTTGGCATAAGAAAATCGGGGATACTGACAACCTTGCAAAAAAAGCAGAGCAGTGGGAAACAGCTGTGCTTACTGACTATGCCAGTTCTGTCCATTAGTGGTTTAAACAGAGAGGCTCGTGTGTATGTTTGACATTATCCTTCAGCAAAGGATGTCCCACTGGCAGAGGTTTTTTGCACCACTTAGGGCCCCTCTTCCAGATAAGCTTTGCAGATCTGACGGACCAGCGGGTCAGATACCTGTCAAAAAAACACAAATGCATTTCAGCTTGAGAGTGATCACAGAGAAGAGGTTCCAACTGAAGCAGGAGCAGGCACTGTAGCCTTTGCCTCCACACATGCCTCTTTATAAAAGGAATAACCATGAGCAGAGCCCCCTCAATTCAGAAGGGGCCACTGGAAAGGAATCTTTCTTTGTTTTGGAACTTCTGAGCTGCACCTCTGCACTGAACCCCCTGGCACCTGCTTGACTTCCAGTCTTACAAACCAGGCGTAGTCTCCAGGCTGCTGGCAAGTTGTCCACCTGTAGTGAAACTGGAGTGCCAAACCCCGTCATTGCAACCAAGTCCAAGACTGAATGCATCCAGCCTCTATGGGAGGTGTTATTTCAACAGCTGGCCTCAATAAGGTAAACGAATTACAAAGGCTAAACTCTGTGAGAAATAAAGTCTCTAAAAAGGGGTTAGTTTACTTCTGGTGGATAATCGGTTATTTCTTCTGCATGTGATGGGTTTCTGGCCTAGTCTTGTATTTTCATACATTCAGCTTTGCTTTAGTGTTCTCTGTACAATACTACTGCAGCTCGGTGGTGCGGGAAGTCAGAACCTACAGTGTAAGAGGTACTAGAATGGAATTATCATCACAAAACTACAAATCTCTGTGAAGAGCAATGTCTGGCAAATATCCTCTGTTTTTTACCATTTGAAGTTTTAGGCTTGGCTTTGCAAACAGGCAGGGGATTTCAGATCCAGAATCAGTTACTGGAAATCTTACCCTGCGGCTGGGTGGCCTAGAGTTTTGTTAGACTTTAAATCTTTTGCTACCAGTAGAGAGGGGAATAGAGGTCCTCAGAGAAAGAGGAGTCTTTTCGGACAATAAAGATCCAAAGTAAAACCCTAGCATAATCTGCAAAAATAATGTTCTAACAAATTAGAATTTGGAACAGACTGATAAACTTTGTCCAGCGATGTTTGCGTGCCTCTGGTTGAGTAATCCCATGGTCTTAATGTAACCTCAATCAGTTATCCTCTCCCCAGACAGCTTTGTTACCTTCTATTTTGCATCGTGCAAATTTGAGATATTAGGAACTTTGGACAGAGACCATGTAGTGCATTTGTTTGAAGGCATTTGGCACATTCCTGAGAACTACAAAGCAAGCTTGCTATGCCAGGCAGCCACAGACTATGTAACAGCAAGCCCATTTTCCAAGCACTTTTCTTCCTCAGCAATCCTGAACAGCACAAATTGAAAAAAGAATCATATTTGGAAGTACCTGCTACTGAAACGAAGCCACTTCAAAAGGCTTTGCTTTTGCTTTGAGAAGTTTATGTTGGTTAACTAAACACCTAGAAGCAACAGCAGGAGGGATCTGGGAAAAGGTATCGAGCAAGATACAGCCACTTCTTCTCCTATGCATGCATTATATTAGTCTCTTTTGACCTTCAGAGTTATGCTAGTGCATTAGTGGAATCCTTTACATAACAACATCAGGACAGGACTCTTAATTTCTCTTGCCTTTAATTTCCCATGCAAGGGGAGTTCAGCGAGACCAAACACAGGTCCCCAGTTTGGAATCTGGCAAAGAACCATGGCAAGGCAGCTCCTTCGGGAGAAGCTGCAGGGGTATTAGATGGGCATGTGGGGCTTGGCCCTTCTTTTCATATTCCCCTTGCTGCAGGGGGAGGTCTGTAGCACAAGTTTTGGTATCGCAAGACGGCACGTACAGTGAAAGTGGAAAAAAAAATCCCCAATTGTTTTAATGCATCAGCGTGCCAAGTGCACTTCTGGTCACGTGTCCACATGCTTATGGGAAAGTGCTCCCGTGATAATAAATTATCTCAGTGGGAGAGAAGTGAATGTGTGAATGTGAGATAGATACACATCAATGCTGTGTGCAGGTTTAGACAGACAGTGGCTTTTTAAGAAACCCCTCTGTTTCTGTGTGGGGGCTGGAAGTGCACACCCCAGTTCTGCATAGGAAGGAGGATTTAGTACTGGCCTGATTTTAAAGCTTTTGTTATTTCTCTTTTGAGCAGGTCTAATGATTCAAGATTTGGCACTTTCTCTTGCTGAACCCGATGTCACGTCCTAGTGCCAGGAGAAACTGTAGGCTGTAGGAAGTGCTATCTTCCGGCAGAGATAACAGACCTGTCATCTTCCTCTTCATCAATGAAGAGTCCAGTGGTATTTTTCGTGAGAAAGTAAACCCCTGTTTATAGTATCCTGACCAAGACTGTGTGTGGAAGTCGTGTGTGTGTGTGTGTGTGTGTGTGTAAGAAACCATCTCAGTTTCCAAACTGCAGTGGAATCTCTCCTCATTTCAGACACATCTTGCTTTGTGCACATACATTGATTTGTTAGTGTATCTGAGGAGCTTGTTCTCTTGCTCACTAGGACAAGATATGTTTATTCTTTTTGTTATAATTCTTATAGCCTTTTTTTTTCCTCTCTTTGAAGTGCTGAGGTGCAGTCACTCTTATTGGCTGTTTGTGGACAGCACCGTGGTTTGGTTTGTGCATTTTGCTCCAGATGAAGTCAATTTCCTTTTGGAGAAAAATATTACTAGGAGGAAGCTTCTTGTGACACTTTATGGATGCTGTGGACCTCAACTGTTGGGATGTAATGATGTTAAATAATAACAGCAACCATTATTCTTCCTCTGCTGATCAGTTTTGGAGCAGTGCTCTGCTATTGTGCTTCTCCAGCTGTCCCTCCTCCTCTCCCGTTCCCCTCTGCCCATCCCTTGGCTTGCACCTGTACGTCCCACTTGCCCACTGTCCAGGTACCTTTGGGGAAGCACAGATATGTCTGTAGTCCAAAATCCTACTGTGACTTGTTGGAAGTGTTCCAGCAGTGGTGAAAATGCTACATTTCATAGCCAACTCAACAAAAAGAAAGGGCTTTGCATGGATGACTCAGTTAATTTCCCTTTGCCTACCGCAGAAGCAGCTGAAGGATTTCCAGTTGGTTGTGCCATTAGCCAGGGTGTCTCACTGCGGGTCTATTGAAATTGCATACACAGCAGCAGCCATGGCTGTTGCACTGGTGAGCTAAAGAGGGCACTTGAGGCTTTCGAGCAGCAAAGACAGAGTCCTGAGAATAACATATGGAAACCATGCAAACCATCCCTGGCCTGCTGGTCTTAAGTCTTAAGGTTAAGTCTTAGGGTTAAGTCTTAAGGTTAATTCTTAAGGTTAAGTCTTAGGGTTAGGTCTTTAGGTTAAGACTTATGGTTAAGTCTCAGGGATAAGTCTTAAGGGTAAGTCTTAATGTTAAGTCTAAAGGTTGAGTCTTAGGGTTAAGTCTTCACATTAATTCTTAAGGTTGAGTCTTAGGGTTAAGTCTTAAGGATGAGTCTTAGAGTTAAGTCTCTAGGCTCATCCTTAGGGTTAAGTCTTAAGGTTAAGTCCTAGGGTTAAGTCTTAAGGCTGAGTCTTAAGGTTGAGTCTTAGGGTTGAGTCTTAGGATTAGGTTATTTGGTTAAGACTTAGGGTTACGTCTCAAGGTTAAGACTTAGGGTTAAATCTCCCCCAGCCCGGAGAGCCTCCCCCAGCCCTCAGCAGCACAGGGGTGTGGGGGCAGGAGAGGAGAGGAGGGTCTCCCTGAAACCCCCATCTCAGCCGCTTGCCTCGCCCTGGCCTTCAGGACAGCAGGCACTGGCCCCTTTGGGGATCTGCTGGCAAGAGTCCCAGGGCACTCCCCCTTCCCCTTCTGGGGATGCATCCCATCCCCGCAGCAATGAGCAAAGCAGCAGAGAAGAAGCCAGTAGTGGCCCCTCTCCCCCAGTTCCGACACACACATTCCTCCCTCCCTCCCAGTTCTTGAGCCATATGCCAGCCTCTTCCCCAGTTCCCAGGGCCATACCCCTCTCACTCCCCGACTTGTGCAGCGATGAGCAACCAGACACAGAAGAAACCAGGTGTGGCCCCTCTCAGCATCCCCAGTGTTTTTATTTCAGGGGGGCCCTGGGGGGCCCGGCCGCCTCACTCGGTAGCAGGGCAAGGGGAGGCGGCGCACATGGTCCCCTGAGCCCGGCTCATCCTCCAACAACCTGCGCAGCCATTGCAGATCTTCGCTGATGTCCCGCAAGCGGCGGAGGGGGCTGTGGTCTCTGTCCTGCGGGCTGGACATGCTGCGGACGCGCTGGCGGGGCATGGGGAGTCTGCGCTCCCCAGCGTTGTCAGAGAGCCGCCGGCGCCGGGGACCTCCGGGGCCCAGCTGCTGCTGCCACTGCCGCCACCCCTGCCACCACCACAGCTCTACTTGAGGATGGAGCCGGCCATGATGATGGCGGGCTGCCCCATTGTGGTCCACCTGTCCCTGCAGGTGGCAGATGGCCACGATGCGCCCCCGGCAGATGGGGCAGGTGGCAGCGACGGTGGTGTCAGCCCAGTGCTGGATGCAAGCGTGGCAGAATGCATGCCAGCACGGATCCACAGCAGCGGGGCCCTCAAGGGGACCCAAGCAGATGGGGCAGGTGTCCTCCCGCTGGGAGATCCTGGCGGCTCCCAGTGCTGCTGGCTCATGCCTGGACGCCTCCATCGCTGGTGCTGGAAGTTGGTGCCCTGTCAGCTGCTGGTGGCACTTGCTATCTCACCTGCCACTGGCAGGGCTGGATGGGTGCCGCCAGCAGGACTCGAAGGCTCGGGTGCTGCTGGTGGGTCGTGAAGGCTCGGGTTCCACGGGCAGGACTCTGGCTCCTCAGCTGCTGGCAGCTCTCAACGTCCGGCGTGCTGTGGCAGGACTCGATGGTTTGGGTGCTGCCCACAGGACACTCTGACGCTGGCAGTACCTGATGCTGGCAGTGTTGCTGTGCAGCCCAAGTGAAGTCAAGGGGTGACTGTGACCCTCTGGTGACATCACAGTGGTCTCAGGGGTGCACCTGCAGGCGCACCCAGGCGCTCGCCCAGCCTCAGAGACAGACCCTGCGATGCAAAGCCCCTCCGGCAGCGTTGCTTCACACCTCCGTGTCTGCTCAGGCCCCTTTCAGGCGGTCCCTGCTGCCGCTGGTAGTTGTGCCAGCATCACACGCTGTTGGAGCGGTTGGGGCTGGCAGAGCCCTCTGGGGGCCACCTGGTGCCAGCCCCTGTTGAAGGAGGGCCACCCTGAGCCGCATGGATGCTGGGCACTACTGGAAAGAGCCAGGCTCCAGCTTCTTTGCACCCTGCCTTCAGATAGTGACCTACATGGAGAAGGTGCCCTGGGCCTTCTCTTCTGCAGGCTGAAGAGTCCCATCTCTCTCAGCCCCTTCTCACCAGAGAGATGTGTTGTCCAGATGGTTGGCATCAGAAAGTTTGTGAAAAAGAAATATCACGGCCCAGGCCTTCCCTAGAGCCACACACCCACCACAGAAAGCCTTTGGAGACAATTGATGGAGAGACACGTCCAGAACTCTCTCCTACCTCTGCCGTGGGCCAAAGGCAGTGCTAGACCTTTGCCTCCCTCACTGGGGAGGGACTCCAGGACACATTTCACAAAGGTCAGAGGCTGCATCATCACTCCCATGCTAGAAAAAGAGCTGCCGAGATCAATCCCACTGTTGGCAGTTTCTCTTCTGTCTGTTGGCTCGCAGTTCTCACCCAAACTCTCGTGTTGCTCTGCACTGAAGCTAGGCAAGGTCTGGTCCTGACTTTCAGGACTGCCCCAAGTCCTCTCAAGTCAGCTGGACGGCACCATCAGAACTGGGTCCTGTGACAGGTCTCCCGGTCCCACAGCAAGATGTAGGTGCTCCCTCCAAACATTTGAGCCGAGTTTCATTAGGCAGGAGCTGCAGTTTTCAGGGTATGTCCCTGCCACGCAAATCCATTCCTGACCCTGCTGATTCTTGCAGCGTTATTCAGGTGGCGGAGAAGGGTCCGGGAGCTTGGATTGCAACCCAATGCCTACTAATGAACAGGCACCAAACCGCCCCTCTCTAACCCCTGCCAGAGCAGAGGGATGCACAGACCACTCTGCAATCACACCCAAGGACACAGCCAGAAAAAGTAAAGTTTTTTATTTCCTTTTTTTGGGTTGGGTTTTTTTTTCTGTAAATATACAATTACAGAAACCTTTGCGTAACATTCTCAACAGGACAGGCAGCTCCGCGGCCCTGGGGGCGAGCACAGGCTGCCAGTTCCTGGCTCTGCCGTGCTGTGCTCCGGAGCTGCCCCTGCTCTCGGTGCAAGATGCCCGGCTCCTCGCCCTCCGCAGGGAAAACTGGCCCTCCTGGTGTCAGGGTGTTGCCTTTTTGTAGGTGATGTGGAGGTGCTGAGCCACGGGCTGCATACCATTACAGAAACAGCAGGGAATAACTGCTGCATCCATCATCGCATCTTTACAAATGGGACATAACAACTCCTCTGGAATGGGATCGTCTGAGGAGGAGGAGGAAGGCTCCTCTGGTAAAAAGGGAGGCTTTCCTTCTTCCCTCTAGCATAAGCTTCCCTGGAGGAGAGGGGGGGGGAGGAAAAAGACAAAATTGAAAGATGGGTAAAGGAAAACTGTTACAAGCTTTGGATTTTATCAAACTAAGGTGATAGATGGAAGCCTTCTCACGCCACTTTGGCCTTCTACAATGTAGGCATTTAGGTTAAATGACTTTCCTAGAGCCACAATATCAAAAGAAGGAGGGAGGAACAGTTTTCCTTCTGCAGAGCTCTCCTATCCATTGGATCAACTACAAAGCAATCTCAGACTGGAAAAATGATTGCTCTGCAGCTAGAGAGCAGGGGAAAGGAATCCACCCACTCCTTTGCCAGAGGGTAAATGTAAATTGCTGGATCAGGGTAAAGTTCGTCCCCAGGTAATTTCATTTTGTAAATTAAAGAAGTCTGTGCTACAGCTTCTACAACAGGAGATCCACGATAGAAAAAGGGAAGTGCTACCAAATGCACTTTCCAACAGCCACTCTTGAGAGCACACAGTAGGCATTTCTTAGTTTATAGCTACAGGAAAACTTCACTAAAAGTTAGAGGGGGAGGAAATCTCAGTCCAAGGGCTATTTATTAAATTTTGCAAGAAGCCTTTGAAACATAAACCAGAAGCAAAACGAGTTTTCAAAGAGAATGATGCCAACTGTAAATGCTACTGAAATGCCTTGCCTAAATACAGGTTCTTAGCATATCCCAAGGTCAGCCAGCTTCCAGGGGCATGAACATTAAGACCACCCTATTTTAATATTGTAAAGTATTGCAGGTCTTAATGTTAAGATACGATTATAATGTTTCCTCCCTCGTAATGGCAGAGGCTGGCCACCTTGGCTACGTTGCCACTCAGACATTTTTACATGGTTTATCTCATTCACTTTTTGGTCAGGCCAATGAATTCCACACTTACACATTAATAGTTGGTATTGCATTTTTCCTAGCCTTTGTCAGCATGGCACCCTTTGTGTTGGGATCTTCCACCTCCATCATGAAACTTGTTGGAATTCCTGTGCTTCTTTTAATCCTGGGAAGAGACTCAACATTTTTGCCCTGTTAAGAATGGAAATGCAGACATCTCTCATCTTAAGACCCACACTTAATATGACATTGCAGTGATTATTTTAAGCACTGAAAGCCTTTAATCCTCCCCTTTTACCTAGCATAAGGGCTGCTCGACTGAAATATCTACTTTCCTCAGTGAATATAGCCAGGACCTACCAGAGCTTTGAGCAGTGTTTTGGACTCAGTCAACATTCTTTGGCTTAACTTCAGGACCCTTCAGGGTGAAACAGCCCTTTGCTCACCATCTGTTCGGAGCAGAGACACAAACCCGCTGCCCCTCCAAAACGCTTTGCAGAGTGAGAGCTTCATTCAGGGCTCTGAATCAGTCCCTGTGGCTTATTGATGCACGGACTCTGAGAGCAGATTGAAGACTCGAAGACAATCAAAGACACTTTACTAAAATCAAGCAAGCCTTTTTACCTTTACAGCAGGCTGACGTATCAGCCTGTGATTGTGCTCAGTAATTTTCCACTGTAGCTCTTTTTTCTGTTGCAGACACAGCAACTTAGCAACTGCCTTTACCTACAAGGCCACGAGCTCTGCAGACAACTCCGTATCTTAAAGTTTCTCTTCTTGCTCCCATGACTTCCTTCCAACAAGCATAACTGTGTCTCTCTCCCAAGGTCAGTTTTTGCTCACTGATGCTGTCGAGCTAGCTCAAGAAATATCCACAAGTCCCTGGGGAAACTTATATTCACCATCTATGTTCAAGGTTAATCGTAGATTAATAGCAGTATTGTCTAGGTTAAACTAGCAAGATTAGTTGTTAGCAGCAGTGAAAACACAGGTGCAGCAATAACAATATAACCACGTCCGTTGTACAATTCTTTCTGTGATTGATTTAGCCTTCAACTGAGTTAATCAGTAGATAAAAATAAATGGGTATGTTAAACAGTAAGTAATAATCAAATAAGCCTGTCAGATGATTATGATTAGATATAAATGACTTTTATGATTTTGAGTCAAGAAGACAACAGCATGACCTACACCGTCAACAACTGGATTGAATGACGAGGATCAGTTGATGGATGAGAATTCAAAGTACTTTCCGGCTGACCAAGAAGAACAGAACAATCGAAAAGATGATGAAACTTTAAGTGGACTGGACTTCAGGGATTATGTAATTGCTTTAAGAAATCTATGTAAGATGCAAAATGAAAAATTTCAAGTTGCCACTCACTGAGGTGATGCCCAACTCTGTATTGTGATTAAAAGCAAACCTAGAGAAACCCATTCAGCTTGTGGAAATTCTTTAATAATCCATCTATGAAAGCTGAATTCATACCTCTTGCATATACATTCAGTGGTTGATGTTAAACGGCATGAATACTCAGCCAGAGGCTTCTGGTAGTTAAAACTCACAGATATTCAATAGAGGGGGTCAACAGAAACATCTTGTTTTTATAGGAAATACTAAAAACTTTGAATGGTCATTGAACAGAGTTAGAAGCAGAAAAATTTCCAGTCCTACTGAAACAGACAAAAATAGGTGTGAAATTTCACTGAGAAAGATCTATGGACATCTTTAATGTCTGTGACCTAGAGAAAAGAAAATTTCACATTCAGAATTCCAGGCTTCCCTTGGATATGGAAGGGCTTTGCAACATTGCCATGTAACCTCTGTATTTCACCCCGAGAGAAACAATTCTTACTAGGAGCGTTCATGTCTTTGTCACATAAATGCCAAGGTAAAAACCCTAAAAGGTTCAGTAACACCAGAAGCACCCCACAACCTTACCCATTTTGTTGGGCAGTTCTTTCTATCGTGGCCAGGTTTTCCACAACGCAAGCAAATGTTCGATGGTGGAGGTGAATCCCAGGGGTCTTTCATGTAACTAGAAGTTTTTTGAAAAAGAAAAAAAAAAAGGAAAACGTATGCATGTATCTTTCCTCTTAAAACAAACATCTCTACAATGTTCCCATAACCTTCAAAGAACATACCTGACACTCACTTGACTGGGCTGTATTCACAGCAAGACTGTATCATCATAGCCTGTACCTTATCCTCTTTGGAAGCATTGTCTTCAGCCAGGTTGTCAGTCTGTTTAACAGGTAATGGTTATTTGACACGCACGTTAGGCTACAAATAGGCTCTCTTTGTACCTTACATAAAGACTTGTGTAACCAATCCAATTTTCTTCCAAGTGGACTGAAGCTATGTGTAGAAAAAAGCCCACCAGCCAGCATTTTGAAGCTGAACTTTAAGCTCCAGACTGGTTGAAGAAGCGAGCCACGGTACATTTAACTGAGATGCATGCAAGTAGCATTATTTATGTTTTGCAGCATTAAAAGGACGCACAACTTAAGAGTTGTTGCAGATGCTTTTGCTTGCTGAAATTCAGCTTCAGACCCAGAAGCACTAAAAGGAAATCAGCTTTTGATAATCCCTTAGCAAGGGATTTAAGAATTTTCTGTTGGTACTGGATTTTCTGTTGGTTTTTGTCTGCCCACAAGCTCTGCTTCTGGCCAGGAAAAGGACTCCTTAACAGCGGCTATTGCCAAGTGCAGTGGAACTGCAGGTCCAACACGTACTCAGAAGCTGCTCTTTGTTGATCTTCAATGATTCCAAAACCATCCTCAGCACTCCTTTTCAAAACAATCGCCCTTTGACACCCAAAAGGAAACCTTTGGGATCAATGTGTCCCCGGGGAGGGCTCGACACAAAACCTCTGCCCAGACCTGCTGCCCTGTGATGCCTGCCAGCAGAGCTGGTGACGCGAGTGCTCCTTCCCTGTCTCTGCTGAGGATACTAAGGTTAGCAAAGCCCTCCTGTTTGTCTTGTTGACAGGTGTGCTCAGCCTGAAACGCAGTGAGGGAGCACTAACAGGCGGCCCTGCCAGCCGGCCTGAAGGGCAGGGGGGATGTGAAAAGCAGCTTGGGGCTGCCTGAGAACTAGCACAGGCATCGAGGGAGGGAACGCGCGGGAGCAGGGTGTTCTCTCGCTTTCACTCGCTGGGAATGTGCAATCCATTCCTTCCCTCGGAATCTCTCATCTCTAAGTGAGAGACAGTCAACGTTTTAACTAATGTTTTACAAAATGCCTCTTTGTAAATACCTACACATACCTACACATACACGTTCTGTTAAAGTAGCAAAGAGTATGTTTCCCAGAAAAGAAGTACCTGAATTTTGAGAAATTTTGAAGACTCTTTGATGGCCATCTGAATTGTGGACCGCATCATCTGATTTGTGGACCCCATCTTAAACTCTATTTAAGGAAAAGGAGGATTGGGAATGATACCACTATGGAAATAGACAGTTAGGCATTTCACAGGAGTCAGAAAATGGTGCGTCAGCCACAGCTGGTGA
The DNA here is from genome assembly GCF_963210335.1 of Falco punctatus. Classification (NCBI taxonomy): domain Eukaryota; kingdom Metazoa; phylum Chordata; class Aves; order Falconiformes; family Falconidae; genus Falco; species Falco punctatus. The sequence goes on along the minus strand of NW_027660197.1, from coordinate 57,753 downwards.
CTACCAGCTCCAATATTTTGAAGATTAGGAAACTATTTCAAAAACTTGTTGACAAGTCTTTCCTAGAAGTGTAATGCTCTTTCTAAGAAATCATTCGCGCAGTGCATTGCAAGAGTTGAAAAGCCCCTCGTTCTTCTTCCTTGCAAAAAAAAAGAAAAAAACTGTTTACAGTTCTCTTCCTCTTCATTGTACTCCTCATTGTCATCTTCACCACTGTAGATGACAGTGGTGAAGACGTTAATCAGTGCAGAGCATGTTGGTCTTAAAATATTCTCTTGAATTCTGCGTGATTATTTATGATGGGCTGGATGCAGAATCCCTTCCTGGAGACCCCGTTGCAATGGGGCATCTACAGCAAAGAACATTCTATTTATTTTGTTAGGAGGGAACTAGAACATGAAATCCAGGTTCAGACCAGCAGGCACAGTTTTTAAATCATTTTCAGGCTGAAGGAACACTTAAATGGACAGATTATGCCTTTTAGGAAAACTTGTCTGTGGTGGCTGGCAAAAACACTTCTTCCAGCTACAGAAAATCTGAAAAAAGATGGACATGACCTCCTCTGAACGGACAGGGGAGGCACTGCTGATTAAAGCCTTTAGATAGCATACAAAGCATGATAACCCCTGATTTCTCATTTTTATAAAAAAAGGAGTAATCTAAGGAGGTCTATAAAAAAGAAAGAAATGTTGTGGTTTATCTGTTTTTAAGCTTTTTGTGAGCTTTCCCAATCTTAATGGCTGTCCATTGCACGTTTAGTTAGAGCTCACAAAACAGAAGCCACTCTGTGCAGCTGTACCCTCAGCCCTCTGCACTACTGGCTTCTGCAGAAGCAGCAAAGGTACAAAGAAAAAAACCAAAACTCCATTGGTGAGGGGTGTGCGTATTTACTTGACACAACATTATTATTGTCCAAGGAATTGCATTTTAAAGACTGATCTTCAGTTTCTGAAAATCACAGGCCATCTTTACACTGCAGAACAGTGAAAATGTCACAGAGGTACCTTGGTGCCAAGAACCCAGCTCAGCAGAGTGGTGGGCTTCTCCTCTGCCTCATTTAACCTGCTACCTAATAGACCTTGTGCTGGCCAAGTTCCGTGGTTCCCAGTGATGATCCCAGATTGACCAAAGCCAGATCAGGAGCTTCTACCCTTTAGGTCTTAGGGCTGAATCTTAGGGTTAGATCTTAAGGGTAGGTCTTTAGGTTAAGACTTATGGTTATCTCTCAAGGATAAGTCTTAGAGATAAATCTTAGAGACACACTGAAACTCGCCGGTATACTTTATTTATTGAGAACCAACATTAGAAAGACACGGCAAAACCACAGGTCAATAATATCTACTCATGGTGGAGGAGAGGTCTATCTTGAAGAAGGCTGGAAAACATGACCATTCAAACCATGCTGATGCAGCTGATACAGAACTGGACTGTACGAATACATCGATGACAGCGATAATGCTGTAGTCAGGCTTACATTTGAGTATCTGCAATTGTAATCAGATTCTCTGTCCTCCATAAATCTGAGGAATACAGCAGTAATACCTGGAGCACAGAGAGCAGCTTAGGGTGAAATCAGACTTAGAAAGGTAACTACTAACATTTGGGAAAGTGCTCAACTGCTTTCTGAGCTTCAGGTTTGGAAAAGATCAACTGTTCCTTCACCGTCCTGGCACAAAAGGCAATATGCTTTAGGATGTTGCTCTTTTTCTCTTGCCCGACATAGACATTGTCTTTAGGAATCTAATAGGAAGCACTTAAGAATGAAACTTCTTGTTTGCACGGTTTGCCAGCTGGCCACTCTCAGTCTTTCCTCTGGAGACAGTATGCAGCCCACACACACACACACCCCTTTGGGGTGTAAGAATACCCTGCCCCCCTCCCCCAAACAAAGGAAGCAGTCAAACACGGAGACTCAGACTGCTGGCAGATGGGAACAAATCACCAGTTCACACTGCAATGTGTCTCTCCGTTTACTCTAAAAGCAATACAAGCAAAAGCATACAATAAGGGATCTCTCTGCATAGAGGAAACAGGATGGAGAACTTGACTCTCAGAAAAACCAAGCCCAAGAACAAACTCAATTCAAACATCTGAACAGTTACCACTGTTGGAGCTTGAATGCCACGTCCCAGCGGGCTGAAAAATCTAAGTCTGCTTTGGGACAGATACCTTCAAATCTGCCCTGTCACAACAAAAGTTAACAGCAGCTTTAACAAGAAAGATACAACCGGAATGCCTCCGTAAACCAACAGCCACAAAGAAGGTGAACACACTGAAACCCCTCCCAAAGAACACAACGCGTTATGGCTACTTACCCAAGGTCTGTCTTGCCGGTAGCTTTAACTCCTCTAACAGGGACTCCCCTAACAGTTACCGATGAGTTCCTTGGAATCAGGGCATTGTCATCTGTGTATTCTGGAAACAACATCAATACAGAGAAAGCATCAGTCAGTTTGTAAGAGTGATATTAACATGTCGTGACGTAGCACTTCAGGGAACCCCTTTACAGATAGAAAAGCAACATTTTACACACAGCGTCATGCTTTCATCATCTCACGGTACCTTTCCAGAAATCTTCAGGTCTGATAGTCAAACACAAGCAGCAAAATCTTTTCCATTTTTTTGGAATCGTTTCAATGCCAACAGCAAAATGGTCTCTAAAGTCACTAAAGCAGTGTCTGCTAAAGCATGAGGTTCTTTCCTGATCTAACTTTCATTGCTTTGGCTCCTGTTAGCTTACAAAACCCTAGAACATGTCTCTATAATAGCGAGCACGGAAGAGGACACCCCCACCCTGCCTCCCACCTTTTCAAACACATCCCAACCATCCATTTTGCCTTCCCACCATCTTCAAAAAGAGTCCACCATCTCTTTTTTTTTCCCCCCAGTGATGTTTAAAATCCTGTTTACTTTCAGCTTCTATTAGCATTGCTTCTATTACGAGATTTCTGTGATCACGCGGCCCGGAAAAATCTGAACAATTGGCCATCTTCACTCAAGGTTCACTGAAGGGTCTTTCCAAGATCATGTCACAATTTAGTCAGGACTCCTGCACCAAGTTATAAAACCCACGACCGTATCTCCACAGGGAAGATCTCCAAGAACCCCCTTTAGGCAGAACATCCTGGCCGAGTTCTTTCCTTCATCTTCTGAAGGTGACTTTAGGCACGCAGATGCTGTTCAACAAAAACGGAAATTCACGGTTATGTATAAAGCCCCAAAATCTGGCATACACGTGTATGACACTGAAATGTATTCCTTAGCTTTGCTCTGACAACCACTGGGGGATTTTTGCATTTCCACAGGGAAGACACTCTTACAGAAGTTCCAGTAAGTATCTGTCACAACCTGTACATCTGCCTCTACCTGCATGTCTGTCTCTACTGCTGTATATGACACGCGACCCCGTAACACCCCCAAGACCCCTAACACCGTGCTGTTAAGTCTGCTCACAGATACTCTCCTGAACATACTTTACCTATCTGTAGGTAAACAGCGTGTTTAGGTCCAACCACTGGAAAGGCTGGGGCCAAAGTTACAGTTACCACAGCAGGCATGTCATTCTGTTTAAGTTTTAATACAACAAACAGGAAGAGGGAAAAAACCTATGAGTACACATTGTAAAGAAAAGACTGTTGAGAGAATGTCACAGAACCACAGGAAAAAAAGAAAAAAAACAAAACAAAAACCCGGTAAAATTAGAATGTTTAAGGAATGGAAACGGTTTCCAAGTCTTTTTATTTCTGACAAGTCATATCCCAAAGTCTTCAATCACATGCAAGCTTTGCCAGATGGTAGATTACCAAACTGAAACAGCACGCTAAGTAATACGAAACCATTACCGTCTCTGAGAATCAAGCACCATTTCTGAGATTCAAAAGAACTTAGGGCTTCTCTAAGAACATTTTTAGGTATATTCACCATAAGTGATCTGCCATAAAACTTCAGTACTGCCCTGACACCGTCTAACACGCAGTACCACGACAAAAATGCACCGTTTGAAAGAAATGAAGAAATGATGCTCAATAGCATCTGAATGAACATGTCTTTGGTGCAGCAAAGAAGCTGTATTGGCAAGAAATGCCAAGTATACTTTAGACAGAACGCTCGTCTACAAGATGGCTTTCCAGGGTCTGCATACATTCTCACTCACAGATACACTCTTGATCCCAAACGTTGCTACTGAGCAGTTTCTGCAACAGCCAAGCACCACTTTTCCAATGCGGTGGAGTAAAAGTGGCTGAAGACAAATTTCAGTCACCAAACCCACTTTTTTTTCCCCTTCAAATTAGCCACCCACTCCTTTTCTATCACGTTCAGCCTTCTCTGCCGGCTTTCAAAGAAATCTGGCAGGTTTGTAATTACAAGGCATTGTCCCACATTTCCTTATCGTTTTACCTAGAAGGGTCCCAGAAACCAAACCTCTTCCACGCGCGGTGTCGCACATCGACCCCGTACGCTGCTGTGCCTGGCTGCGCACACAGCCCTGACGCCAGCTGCCAGCGCACAACCACGGAAGAGCAGCTCTGAGGGCCCAGCACAAGTCACCGCTGCCGGCCGCGGCCCAACCGCCTCACTGGGCGCCTGCGCCGCCGCCAGCCGGCCGGTCCCCGGTCCCCGGTCCCGCCGCCCCCACGCACCTTCCATGGTCTGGGTGCTGGTGACCTGCAGGTCGCAGCGGGTCGCCTTCAGCCTCTCGCGGCCCATGATCTGGCACCTGAGGTCCTGTCACCGCCAGGCTGCCACTGCCTGCTGTCCCCTCCTGTCACCCCCCAGGCTGCCACTGCCTGCTGTCCCCTCCTGTCACCCCCAGGCTTTCCCCAGCCACTGACCCTTCCCACCACCCCCAGGCTGTCCCCAACAGTTATCCCCTCCTGTCACCCATCAGGCTGTCCCCACCAGCTGTCTCTCCTGTCACCCCCCAGGCCTGTTACTACCAGCTGTCCCCTCTTGTCACCCCCGGGCTGTCCCCACCTGCTGTCCCCTCCTGTCCCAAGGCAGCCTGGGGGAGATGCTGGGGCTCTGCCGGGTGGCACTTGGCTGCCCGCACCGCAGGGACAGCGCGGGGAGGGGACATCTCAGGGTGTCGCAGTGTTGTCCTTGTTGTACTCCTCCATGGTATTAACGATGGTTCCTTTTGTAACTGGCTTTTATTCACTGTCTGATGGGGCTTCCTCTGGTAGAACCAGTGCCAAGAGGAAAAAAGGGCGCAGTCCAGTCGTAATGGGTGAGGTGCACACTGTCATCTTTTGTAATGTTTCATAAAACAGCTTTTATTTAAATTCTGTATCAGCAGTATTTTTTCCAAAAATGTTCAGTTAAGGGAAGACGAGAGAAAGGGTGAGTCCACTAGCATGAGCGGGGAGAGCCATGCGACCTTGACCTCGAGCGGGGATAACCACGTGACCTTGACCTAGAATGACAGCCTCGACTCTTCTCTCTGCCTCTTCTTGGATACGGTGGTGATCGTGGGTAGGAATGAGAGGGGTCACGGCTAGATGATTGAGAGCAGCAGCGAGGGTGGGAAGGACCTGATCCTGACTTGCAGTAGGTATGCGAACTTCTAGAGCGAGAGGAAGTGGCACAGGGAGACCTGGACCTTAAAAAAAAAAACGCAACACAAAGGAAATTAATGAAGTTAATTCAAAACAGTCACTCACACCATTTTTTTTTCTCCCAAATTTGTTTGGGTTTGGGTTTTTTTCCTCTCCATACGCTTATGTCAAAGTTCCTTTCAGCTGCTGATATACTGCTCCTGCAAACCGAAGAGCACGGCGGCATGTAAAGGTTTCTGCTTACGAGCCAGAACAGCTGCTGCTGTGGTAGTGTAAAAACACGCAGGAAGGGTAAGTCTGCTCCCACTCACTTTTATCGCATGGACTACCCTAGCTATGGATGGATTTCAGGGGTGTCTACTGGTCTCTGCTGGTACATGGACATGCAGATGTCTCACTACCCAGCATCCACCTGCAGCGCAAATCACTCTTGTGCTTTGTAAGATGCAAAACAAGTGAGTCTTAATGGCCACAGTGCAGTATCAACTGTCAGGAAAGCAGGGTTTAGCCTGGAGGCAGTAAAGCTCCATTTGAAAATGCCAGCTTAGTCTATTTAACTTCACTACGTATTCGGCAATTTGTACAGGATGCAAAATGCCCCACTTCTAGCCAGTGGTAGCCAAATTCTGCACATACCTCTAGCTCCAACCAAGGCCAGTGACTGCATTTCAAGAAAAATCCTAGCTAAAAGCTTCTAAACTCAGTCTCCAGTAAGCTGACGGAATGCCACTACTCTGGGAAAGATACTGACAGCATTACTACAGAGAGCTCTTCAGATTCCTGCCCAAGGGCTTTTTAAGGACAGAAGACAGCAGCTATCTTTAGATTTTTCTTCACAAGTTATTCCACGTATGTTCATTCCTCCTCCAACTGAAGATTTCCTTACGCAAGTCTGATCTTTTCATTTGTAAGAAAAATTTAAGGATGTCAGCAGAATCTGAGCAAAAGGTACCAGTTTGCAGTCCAGGTTGCAATCCGTCTGTGCGAGATTAGATGACAGAGGCAACAAAGGCAATTCCTCTCATGTATCTCCTCCAAAGTGCTTTGAGGTAACAGTTACAGTCAGAGCACGGAGGCGCAGGAATCCACACCTGTCCAGTTTCTAGCCTCCTCAGGGCTGTCAGGAGGCGAAGGATGTCACTGCAGAGAAGCTCTGGCAAAAGACACCCGTTCCTTCTCAACTGCTGCCCAGTTATAACTATCAGTCGCCTGTAATCCCTGCCATCTTTGAGCTAGGGACCTACATGTTGAGCTCCCATCACTGCTCGTCCCTTGAACCATCCAACCCACCTCAGGATAGAGAGGTGGACTGGAACTCCTCCTGATTCTTCTACACAATCTGCTTCTCCGTCAGGGACATGCAACGCAATTCCCTGGGAAATGAATGCCTGCGCTCCTCCTGAAACTCCTCACGTGCCACCAATTCCATAGAAGAAGTGTTTGTGAACACTTGGGGTCTGGACTTTTTCTTTTCCCTGTTAAAATCAGTTTGACCATTATTATAATTATAGTTGGGTATTTATTCCAAACAGACACCAAAATACAAAACACGGCCAAGATGAGAAAATGTCTACTGCATGTAATGCCAAACATGAACATCCTAGTCAAGTAAAACGAGTTTAGAATTCCCCCAGGATTTAGGGAAAGTTCTACAATTCCATTTGTCTTGCTTGAGTTTTGCACATTTACCAACTGCAATGAAAAGGTCTGTTGGATAAAACACGATGCCATTTTTGCTTCTGCCAGATGCGCTTTAGTGTAACTGCAGTCCAAGGTGCTAACGAAATACCAAAGCGCAAACCCGTGCAACTTCCTGGAGCCAAACACTTACTCCTTTTGAAGTCTCCGTTGTTCCCGTAAAACTCCTCCCTAGACAAGGGAGGCCAACAGCATCCTGGCTTCTGCCTGAAAGACGGTGGCCAGCAGGACCAGGGGAGGGATTGTCCCTCTGCACTCAGCCCTGGTGAGGCTGCACCTCCAACACTGGGTTCGGTTTTGGGCCCCTCACTACAAGAAAGACACCGAGGTGCTGCAGCGTGTCCAGAGAAGAGCAACAAAGCTGCTGAAGGCTCTGGAGCACAAGTCCTGTGAGGAGCAGCTGAGGGAACTGGGGTTGGTTAACCTGGGGAAAAGGAGGCTGAGGGGAGACCTCACTGCTCCCTGCAACTACCTGAGAGGCAGCTGTGGTGAGGTGGGGGTCGGTCTCTTTTTTTCCCAGGTAACAATTGATAGGAGGAAAGGAAGTGGCCTCAAGTTGCGCCACAGGAGCTTGAGATGGGATATTTGGGAAAATTCCTTCACCAAAAGGTTTGTCAAGCGTTGGAACAGGCTGCCCAAGGAAGCGGTTGGGTCACCATCCCTGGGTGTATTAAAAGAAATGTAGAGGTGGCGCTTAGGGACCTGCTGTAATGGCGGACTGTGTAGGTTTAGGTTAACTGCTGGACTCAATGATCTTAAAGGTCTTTTCCAACTAAACCTAAATGACCCTGTGATCCTATAAAGAAAGTGCTGGTGTCGCTGGGAGGGTATTTGAATGAGTCGCTGGCCGTGCTGTTGGCTGATGACATGTTTGCAGGAGCTGGGGGATATTCTGGAGCGGGGTGGGGGTATACCCAGCAGATGGAGGCTGACCAGGTGGAAACTGGGGAGGTAGTGGTGGTGGTGGTACCGCCAGCGGGAAAGGAAGCACCTGGGGTGGGGGAGGATGCAAGGGAGGTGGAGGCACAGGTGCAAAGGCTGCTGTTGATGATGGCAGTGTCAGGGCCCGAGTCCTCTGGGTACGTGTGCTATGTGGATGTCCTCCATTTGAACTTCCAGAGAAACCCAAACCCGCGTGTCACTGTCACACTCTGCCCTGATTTTAAAGAGGAATGTGAATGAAGCGGGAGCACGGTGGCGAGCCCTTCTTGTTCTCAACCTGAGCATTTTTCTGGCAGCTTCCTGTCCATTTGAGCCTACCCTCATTTCTGGACCCTCACACTTGCCTTCCACACCCTCACCCCAAGTAGTTGCCTCAGGCTTCTCCCCCTCCATTCAGCTTTGTGACTGTGGGCAGAGGCTGCCCACGCTTAAAGGAGACTCCCATCTCCCAGGTGCCAGGTGCCCACGGCTCCTCTGCCACTCCTCCATACACTTCCTACTTCACACTTCCGAGCTTCAAAGTACTGCACAGATATTAACCAAGCTTCTCTCAAACTTCCTTTCAATTCTTCCCCATAAACTTCCTAGGTTGTTGCCTCGTGATGATCTGTTTGGCCTGGTCTTGCCCCTGAACTGTTCTTTCCTTGCTTACTGAACCTGAGAATTTTAGGTGTCTCTGGGACGGATGCTGTGTTTTCTTTTGATTTATCTTTAAGATTTTATAAACACGACGCACACTTATAATCTATCCATAACAAATACATACCAAAAGGAAGAACAAACTGATATGGCAATAACAGCAAAAACAGATTCCTCTCTCTCCAACAGAGAGAAAGCAGCTTGGCTATTTGAGATGACTAGACTAAAGAAATTCAAAATGGTCACAAAAAACCAGCACTGACTCTTCCAACAATTTGCTCCATCACTAAGTCATTAAAAATCAAATGTTGGAGGCTGACTTCAATTGGGAAATCAATTTCTTCAGCCCTATCCAGCCAGTAATTCGAAAGGGTGGCTTTGCACCTCATCCTGTCATTATGTTTAATTTTGATATATACTTACGGTTTCCTCCAAAAGCGTTTGTTTTTCAGAGTCTACTTTTGGGTCACATACTGGAGTTTGATTTGTAATCGTTTTACTGCAAGCACAGATCCCCTTTGTTAGAGCCAACTCAAGCTGAGCCACTTAAAAATGAATTGCCACTTGTATTCTCCACAGCTACCTGTGCACAGGCATTTCATTATAAATCAGCTACTGTAGAAGTAATGTAGGTGTTACAGCCTGGTTTAACAGGTTACAAGTCGTCATAGACTGAATTTCTGTGAAATACTTACAGTCCCCAGCCTGGTCTGCCACCTGCTGAGCGAACTGCACTGGCTCTCATCGGATGACCTTTTGGAGTGGGGAGAGGAAAAAGAAATAAATCCCATTCAGTTCATCTGAAGATAATTTTTTTAGAAGAAATTCTAAAGTTACGGTCACTCACCAGGTGTGGGTATTTTTTGCTCTTGGGGGCCCAGAAGACATGGTACTGCCGGTTGTCTTGCTACAGGGACCGGAAAGCCCTTGTGAATAAATGCAAACAGTTGGAAAATAAGCTCTAATAAATACTGTATTTCAAAAGCATATGTTGAAATAAAACTTAACAGACCGCTGACTGACAGAGAGGAAGATTTAGAAAGTTTGGTGGCAGTCACCTGAGCAGCAGGTGTCACAGTCACAAGTGGTCGTGCAGGCGGTGACGGCGGCTGTCGCTGCTGCTGCTGAGTCTCCTTATGGAGCCCTGCTGTGTAGCCGGTTGGTTCCACTGTGGAAGTTGTTCACAGCCTAGAGGCAGAAGAACATTGACAAAAAGATCAAAGTGTCAGATTATGATGACAATAGATGAAGAAAAGCCTCCACAGGGTAAAATGACTTGTATAATCCCATACATGCTATCAAGCCTAGAGTAAAGCAGCACACAGAGATAGGAACACATCACAGGAAACACTGCTATTAAGGACTGGTAGCTCAGAGTATCTGTAGTTAAAGGACTTCGGTGTTAACAGCAAATCTGAGAGGCAGGCAAGCATGTTTAGACAAAAGTTTGACCTGAGTTTGCCTGATTATCTCTAAAGAGTTGTCAGCTTCTGTAACAACAGACAACGCATTTGAAAAGGAAATGCAGCCTTATTCAGTTTAACCTTCTTTAAGGAGATGTCAACAATTTCCTCCCTTTCAGCTTTTTACAAACAGACTTTCCTTACAAACAGTTGATGAAAAAGTCACCACGTTACCTGGCGCAGGAAGTTGTTGGCAACTAAAGCGTCAGGAGAAACACCTGTCTGATGACACGCCGGGCAAGTATGTTCCTCTGACTCCAGTAAAGCTGTTCTAATACCTGTGTGTAATTAGAAGCGTCAAAATAGGTTTCAGCCAAAGTAGGGAAATCTTTGGGGTTCTCATCAATTATAAGAACACACAGACGATTAATGGGTGGATACGGTCTTGAATGGAGAGCATGAAGCTATAAATGGTCAGTAGTGTAAAAAATGCCCAGTACGCAGCAAATCGCTCTACAGTTTTGACATTCCCCCGCTGTAACAGCTGAAGACATAGAGCGGGCTGTGTCCTGATGTTTGGACTAGTCTTTTTTCCACTACCGAGTACAGCAAGAAGCCACCAACATCAAGGCTAATGAACAAAGCACATCTCAAAAAGCCGTGAGTCGGTTCAAGTTTTGAAGGTTTAACCAACTCCTGTGGCAAAGAATGTAGATTAAATGCCCGACTGCCTGTTTGTGGCGGACCAGAGTCAGTCACCAGAGCTGGCTCTATAGTTGTGTATGAGAGAAAGAGCTGTGGACAAACTACGTGCATTCCACATCTAATACTGTAATCACCTGCACAATTATGCACTCTTCTCGTACTCGACCTTCCGCATGTGAAGAAGATTTGACTAGATACACAGAAAGGGAAAAAAGCTCTGTGGCGCCTTCCCCCCCCCCCCCCCCCCCATTACGGGGAAGAGGCCTTTCCTACTCCGGGCATACTGAAGTATGAAATAGACCACGTAGCACAGGCGATCTCCTATTCCTGCTTTCAGAAGATCCGATGTGGTGTTTTGGATTAAAAAACACGGGAGGGGAGTTTACTCCTTACATTACATTACTCACTTACATTCGTCACAGTAACTTGCTCCACAGCAGGGAATAAGCGCTGCATCCGTTGCTGGATCTTTACAAATGGGACATAACAACTCGTTTGGAACAGGCCTGTCTGCAGAGGAGGAGGAGGGCTCCTCTGGTAAAAAGGGTGGCTTTTCCTTTCTCTCTCTAGCATAAGCTTCCCTGGAGGGCAGGTGGGGAAGGAAAAAGAAAAAAGTGAAAGATGGGAAAGGAAAAATTTTCCAAGCTTTGGATTTTATCAAACGAAGGTAATAGATGGAAGTCTTCTCACTCCACATTGGCTTTCTACAACGTAGGCATTTACGCTAAATGACTTCTCTAGGGCCACACTATCAGAAGAAGAAGGAGGGGGGAACATTTTTCCTTCTGCAGAACTCTCCCATCCGTTGGATCAACTACAAAATTAGCTCAGACTAGAAAAATAATTGCTTGACAGCTAGAGAGCAGGGGAAAGGAACCCCACCTCTCCTTTGCCAGAGGGTAAATGTAAATTGCTGGATCAGGGTAAAGTTCGTCCCCAGGTAATTTCATTTTGTAAATGAAAGAAGTCTGTGCTACAGCTTCTACAACAGGAGACCCATGACAGAAAAAGAGAAGTGCTACCGAGTGCACTTTCCAACAGCCACTCTTGTCAGCACACAGCAGTAATTTCTTAGTTTATAGCAACAGGAACACTTCAGCCCGTTTCACACATGAGATTTGCTAAAAGTCAGAGGAGGAGGAAATCTCAGTCCAAGGGCTATTTGTTAAATTTTGCAAGAAGCCTTTGAAACGTAAACCAGAAGCAGAACGAGCATTCAGAGAGAATGATGCCAGCTGGAAACACTACTGAAATGCCTTGCAGAAATACAGGTTCTTAGCATACCCCAAGGTCAGCCAGCTTCCCGGGGCATGAACAGCAGGGCTACTCTATTTCAATATGGGAAAGTATTGCAGATTTTAAGGTTAAGATACGATGGTAGTGCTTCCTCCCTCGTAATTAGAGGCTGGCCACCTCGGCTGCATTGCCACTCAGACATTTACGCATGGTTGCTCTCATTCGCATTTTGGTCGGCCCGATTAATTCCATACTTACGCATTAATAGTTGGTATCGCGTATTTCCCAGCCTTTGTCAGCATGGCACCTTTTGTGTTGGGATCCTTCACCTCCATCAGGAAACTCCTTGGAATTCCGGTGCTCCTTTTCATTCTGCGAACAGGCTCCACATTTTTGTCCTGTTGAGAACAGAAATGCAGACATCTCTCCTCTTCAGACGCACACTTAAAATGACGTTTCAGAGACAATTTTAAGCAGCGAAAGCCTTTAATCCCCTCCTTTTACCTAACATAATGGCTGCTCGACTCATACTCCTGCTTTCCCCAACGAGCATAGCCAGGACGTACCACAGGCTTGAGCAGAGTTTTGAACCCAGTCGTCATTCTTTGGCTTAACTTCAGGACCCTTCAGGGTGAAATAGCCCTTTGCTCACCGTCTGCTCAGAGCAGAGACACAAACCTGTTCCCCCTCCAAAGCCCTTGGGCAACGTGTGAGAGCTTAATTCAGGGCTCCGAATCAGCCCCCATGGAAACTTACATTCACTTCTATATAGGAAGGCTGAATTCATCCCTCCTGCATGTACATTCAGGGACTGATGTTAAACGGCATGAATATTCAGCCAGAGGCTTCTGTAGTTAAAACTGACAGATACTCAATAGACGGGGTCAACAGAAACCTCTTGTTTTTAGAGGAAATACCAACAACTTTGAACTGTCATTAGAAAGAGTTAGAACCAGGAAAATTTCCAGTACTATTGAAATAGATACAAATATGTATGAAAGTTCACTGAGAAAGATCTATGGACATCTTTAATGTCTGTGAGCTAGAGAAAAAAAAAGTTTCACATTTAGAATTCCGGGTTTCCCTTGAATTTGGAACATGGCTTTGCAACATCGCCATGTAACATTTCGCCCCCAGAGAAACAATTCTTACTGGGAGTGTTCATGTCTTTGTCACATAAATGCCAAGGTAAAAAACCCTAAAAGCTCGGTAACACCAGAGGCCTGCCCCAATCTTACCCTATTTACCGGGCAGTTCTTGGCAAAGTGGCCAGGTTTTCCACAGCAAAAGCAACTGGATGATGGTGGAGGCAGATCCAAGGGTTCCCTCAAGTAACTAGAAGGTTTGGGGAAAAAAAGGAAAAGGTATTCATGTGTCTCTCTTCTTAAAAGAAACATCTCCATACTTTTTCCATAACCTTTGAAGACCACATTTGATACTTACTTGGATGGATCGTATTCATGGCAGGACTGTATCATCATCGCCTTTATCTTATCCTCTTCGGAAGCATTGGCTTCAGCCAGGTTGGCAGTCTGTTTAACAGGTAATGGTTATTTGACACACACATTAGGCTACAAATAGGCTCTCTTTGTACCTTACATAAAGACTTGTGAAGCCAATCCAAGTTTTGTCCAAGCGGACTGAAGCTATGTGTAGAAAAAAGCACACCAGCCAGCATTTTGAAGCTGGTCTTTAAGCTCCAGACTAGTCAAAGAAGCGAGCCACGGTACATTTAACCAAGAAAGATGTGTGCAAGTAGCAGTATTTACATTCTGCAGCATCAAAAGGACACACAACTTCAGAGTCGTGGCAGTTGGTTTTGCTTGCTGAAATTCAGCTTCAGACCCAGAAGCATTAAATGGAGTCAAGCTTTCTGTAATCCCTCAGCAAGAGAAAAGATTCTTTTCAGCAGACATCTGACCATCATGTGCTATAGGCAGTCCAAACCGCACGGTTCCGCCCCCTCCCCCGCCGCCACTCGCTTCTTCATAGGAAGTGACTGAACTACAATTTTTTTCCAGTTGGCACTGTCCTTTTAACACGCAAATTGTAATATAAACCTTACGCAGAACTAGATCTTCGAACTATGGAAGCCAGATGTTTTTTTTTTACACAGTACTTCTTCAAATGTTTCTATTCCACACTAGTCCAGATACAAGCAGGGTCAAAGGGGGTGACTGTACATTATTTGGAACTTCAAGCACCTATCCTACAGACCAACTGCTCATGTTTTTCTTTTTACATGCATTCACTCACAAAAGCAACCAACTAGTTTCCACATGTGATTTCATCTAGCTGTTCCATATACGCAGGAACATAATCCAGATCGCCATCTATGAAATCATTTCCAGTAACATTTGCAGAGAACTTTTATAGACACTTGGCTGATTTGTTTGAACCCAAATGGTTTACAAAACACACCCAAAACCCACAACACATTCCTAGGAACAGGCCGACATTAACTATGGCATTCAATACATAGTCATAGCAAAGCAGAAAAGTTCTTACTACACATTGCCTCCTGTGCCAGCCTGCACTAAAGAGGTTAGGGTAACAGTTCGGAGCTGCTTTGTTACCTATCTCCGTATTTCTGAAATATTTGAATTTCTCAAAAGCTTGGACAGTTTTCCACATTTTAGAGTAAATTTCACATGACTTTACAGAACCAAGGGACAGCCCTGAGGGAGACCAATGTCTTTTGGTGGCTGCTTCCCAAACTAATTCTGCACACACCACCACCACCACCACCACCCTGCCGCAAAATGTTAATTAACACAATTAAATTTATTAAAAAAATAAATTAAATAAATGCAGTGAGTGAGGGAAGATGTTCCCAGTGGGAAGAGATTTCTTTCTCGTGGAAATGAGCTCTGGCCTTCATTTTCAGAGGAAAGAACTAGCTCCTCTGCGTTAGGCCCTGCCTTCTCTACTCTTTGTAACTTTAAAGACTATGTTTTTAATCACTTCTGTGGCTAGTACTACGCCTCTTCACCAAGTGCAATCACTAGTGTTTCCCCAGACAACGTTACACGTTGCTGAGCACAAAATACCAGCAGTTCCATTACAAAACATGCTTTCAAGCGGTCACGTCTGCTGATGTGCCTCGCATAAACACTGGCACAGTCCTATCAACAATTAGGTGCACTTGCACAGTTTGCACAGTCTGCATGTAAACAAATCAGGTTGCGTCGTCCTCTGCCTGTATGCCACAATTCAGGCAGTCCCGCACCATTCAAAGAATGGACCTGTAACTGTAATGACTAGAAATTCAAAAACAGCCATGCAATTGTCCATGTTCCAGAAACACGTCTGTTCTGGCTGTTGCAAAGGCCCTAGAAATGTCCATAACTTACAGCCAATTAAATCCTGCTGTAAAAATTGTGTTAGTTTCCAATGAACAATGAGCGGGACGTATGAAAAATGGTAAACAGCTTCTGAAGTGCTGCTTCTTTGTGTCTTGCAGATGAGTAACACTGCAGCATTACACTGAGGCCAGTAAGGTGCTCCCCTTCCCTCTTCCCAAGCTGGGAACTACTCTCTACAGGATAGTATCAAAGTAACATTTCAAAGTTAGGAGAAACACTCTGAATTATTAACAATTAATGTTTTGCTCATATTACAGCAGTTATCCAGCTAGAGAGCACAGTGTAAGGTTTACAAACACTATTTCACAAGCAAGTACATCTAAGCATACCTTAATAAGCTGGGCCAGAGAAAGAGGTGCAGAAGGGTCGCCAACCTATTCAGAAAAATTAAACACATGTTCAAGTTCTACAATCAAAACAGAGCAATAGTTCACCCCTACTGCTGTATGAAAGCCTGCGCTATATCCTCTGAGCGTCACCGGAAGAGCCATCTCCAAGCCAGTGGAATTTATACTTGTTCAAAACAAAGTCCAAACCTTAAACAGCTTAAGTATGCCTACGTTGTTAATGAGAAGAAACTAAAGCAACCAACCCCTCCTGAGATCAACCGATTGCTCAGAATACCTCAGAGGGGGACCCTTGTCAAATGCTCACAACTGCTTAAAAGACGGAGGGTCAAGGAAGCTGTCCATTTGCAGCTCGAAAGGATCTAAAAAAATTATTTCCGTTTATTTGAGAAGGAAGTGTCACTACAGGAAACATTGTCAGCGCAGTTTATAAATTAATCAGTTAATAGCTCATCATTTACTAAATGCACACAGGTGTGATACATGAACGCAGTATAGTTTTTGCGCTGTCTTTCGTTTACTTTAATTAGACTCCAAGTTCACAAATTTCTAGATGAAGTTATCCTAAGAGCTTACAAAGTGATCAGATCCAGTGACCTAGAGCTCGTGTAATGCCTCACTCCATTCTAGTGAAGAACAAGCAGTTATACTTACAGATGAAAACCAAACACCACCGCAAAGTAAGGTTTGTACTATGAGGGCTATTTTGAAATGCATCGTTGCACGTAGCATTCCCCCCAAGGACCAAATGGAGATCTAGGCCATTACGAGTAAAGTATCTCCTCGAGTTACTTATTCATGTCTTAGCAGCAGAACAACAGTGTTTTCTGACCAGAAGAAAAATGCTGCCCCTTTTCCAAATGTGAATTCAAAGTGGTGGTGTACCAAGTTCAGTGGTGCAAACCTTGAACCTACAAGCTCTACCAATGAGCCTACATTATCTGTACAACACACAGTCATACAAGAAATAGTCTAGCCTAGTCAGTACGAAATGCAATGCGTTACTAGGCACAAATACCATTATTCACATTAGAACCGCACAAATGTTGGCATTGCTCAGTTTTCACTATGCTGAATCAAATACATTGGATTTACAGCATACACTATGTTTCACTGGAAAATATGTTTGATATATATATATTATAAATGTTATATATAAAACATATATATTTTATATATTTTTATATATATAAAAAGAATTAGTACAAGGCTACATTTCTTAGACTTAGGTGCAGCATGTAGAAAAAAGTTTCAGCTTGTGTTTTTACATACCTCTTTTGATGTTCTACTCGCTGGCTCAGTTCGACTTCTAGAAGAAGAAAGAAAGATGATCAGAACTTAAAATAAAGCACTTGAAACCAACATAAAGCCGTGAAAACAGTTTATAAAACCTGAACATCAAAACATTGTGTTCTGGTAGTCTTATGAATACGGAAATTTATTTCTATACATAAAGTGCGCTCTCCTGGTACATTCAGTGCAACTGAAATAAAGCCCAAAATCCCATTCCTTCTTTGTCCCCAATGACTCTAAGATACAGAATACAGCAGTGCAAGAAGAAGTCCTCACATATTTTCTTTCTGCCCTCTAAGTACCAAAACTGTGAAGACTGTGCTACAGTTTTCTGTTCTTGAATAGTCAGCCATCCAAATACAAAGGCACCTTCAGGCAATCTGTATAGCCCCACTATCACAAATAGGTACCAGATAGAGCACTTTGGTTTCTACACTCCTCTGACAAAACAAGAACAGTTGTCTGTAGAAAAGTGTTTCTTGGTGGAAGCCCCAGCACTGTGTTCAGGTACCTACCATACTTAGCCTAAAGTGACTACAAATAGCAGTAGAAACATCACCTGAAAGCAGTTCCTAGGATTTTCTGTGATCGAGGAGACCTGTGTTAAAAAAATAAGAAAAAAAGTCTTGATTACCAGAACTTGCTTTAAGATCATCTTGAACATGCTACAATATTTTAGGAAACGCTTATGACACACAAGCCCTTGCCGAGATTCCACATACTCATTGGTCTGTACCTGCATGCTACTCATGAATCAAACATGCAACCGTCCATCAGTTAACAAACAATTCATACATCATCCAAAGCGTCCCACGAGCAGAGGCAACCCAAAGGCTGCTGTGCAATTCCTGCACAAATAGAAAGGCTCACACTTCCTGCCACTGCTACACCACCATCAGGCTCGCAAGTACAGCCACGTACCTCCTGAAGATGAGGAAGCGCGAGGAAAAGCTTTAGATTCCCACACCACGGTTTCTTCCATCCACTTGCCTTGAGGAAGATACTACAAGGTGACTAACGCATTTCTGAAGGCCTCTCCACCGTGACAGCATGCATTCACCATTCCCAAACACTAACGACTCTACCAGTTGTTTCCACAATGGCTCTAGCTGAAGGAATAGAAAGCTGACCTGCCTGATCCATTTGCAACTTTAGCAGAGCAGCGGCGTTCATCCCTTATCCCCACGTGCAGGTATTTCTTGGATCTTTGATGCTAGTGGCACCTAGCCTCTCATTTTAGGGCAGCATGCCAACACCAGGAGAGGGTGCCATCTAACCAGAAATGGAGGATATATTGACAAGACAGCACTAAGCATCCCCATCTAAATTAACCCCCCAAACAAGGCCATGCTTAGCAGCACAGTGCTGTGGCATCCAGAAACTCTTGGTAGTGCTGGGAAGCACTAATATGCTCAAAGCTTACAGGAGAGCCACATAAATTCAGGGGGGTTTGCTTGCAGATGCTTCATGGGTACTAGGATGCTGCTGTACTGTTTGTTTGAGACACGCTGTAACTCGCCGGTATACTTTATTTATTGAGTACTAACATTAGAAAGACACGGCAAAACCACAAGTCAGTAATATCTACTCATGGTGGAGGAGACGTCTATCTTGAAGAAGGCTGGAAAACATGACCATTCAAACCATGCTGATGCAGCTGATACAGAACTGGACTGTACGAATACATCGATGACAGCGACAATGCTGTAGTCAGGCTTACATTCGAATATCTGCAATTGTAATCAGATTCTCTGTCCTCCATAAATCTGAAGAATACAGCAGTAATACCTGGAGCACAGAGAGCAGCTTAGGGTGAAATCAAACTTAGAAAGGTAACTACCAACATTTGGGAATGTGCTCAACTGCTTTCTGAGCTTCAGGTTTGGAAAAGATCAACTGTTCCTTCACCGTCCTGGCACAAAAGGCAATACGCTTTAGGACGTTGCTCTTTTTCTCTTGCCCGACACAGGCATTGTCTTTAGGAAACTAATAGGAATCACTTAAGAATGAAACTTCTTGTTTGCACGGTTTGCCAGCTGGCCACTCTCAGTCTTTCCTCTGGAGATAGCATGCAGCCCCGCCACCCCCCCCCCTCTGGGGTGTAAGAATACCCTGCCCCCCCGCCCCCAAACAAAGGAAGCAGTCAAACACGGAGACTCAGACTGCTGGCAGATGGGAACAAATCACCAGTTCACACTGCAATGTGTCTCTCCGTTTACTCTAAAAGTAATACAAGCAAAAGCATAAAATAAGGAATCTCTCTGCTTAGAGGAAACAGGATGGAGAACTTGACTCTCAGAAAAAACAACCCCAAGAACAAACTCAATTCAAACATCAGAACAGTTACCACTGTTGGACTTTGAATGCCACGTCCCAGCGGGCTGAAAAATCTAAGTCTGCTTTGGGACAGATACCTTCAAATCTGCCCTGTCACAACAAAAGTTAACAGCAGCTTTAACAAGAAAGATACAACCGGAATGCCTCCGTAAACCAACAGCCACAAAGAAGGTGAACACACTGAAACCCCTCCCACAGGACACAACGCGTTACGGCTACTTACCCAAGGTCTGTCTTGCCGGTAGCTTTAACTCCTCTAACAGGGACTCCCCTAACAGTTACCGATGAGTGCCTTGGAATCAGGGCATTGTCATCTGTGTATTCTGGAAACAACATCAATACAGAGAAAGCATCAGTCAGTTCGTAAGAGTGATATTAATATGTCATGACATAGCACTTCAGGGAATCCCTTTACAGATAGAAAAGCAACATTTTACACACAGTGTCATGCTTTTATCATCTCCACACACTCACGGCACCTTTCCAGAAATCTTCAGGTCTGATAGTCAAACACAAGCAGCAAAATCTTTTCCATTTGTTTTGAATCGTTTCAATGCCAACAGCAAAATGGTCTCTAAAGTCACTAAAGCCGAGTCTGCTACAACATGAGGCTCTTTCCTGATCTAACTTTCATTGCTTTTGCTCCTGTTAGCTTACAAAACCCTAGAACATGTCTCTAGAATAGCGAGCACGGAAGAGGACACCCCCACCCCGCCTCCCACCCTTTAAAACACATCCCAACCATCCATTTTGCCTTCCCACCATCTTCAAAAAGAGTCCACCATCTCTTTTTTTTTTCCCCAGGATGTGTAAAATCCTGTTTACTTTTAGCTTCTATTAGCATTGCTTCTATTATGAGATTTCCGTGATCACGCGGCTCGGAAAAATCTGAACAAGTTGGCCATCTTCACTCAGGGTTCACTGAAGGGTCTTTCCAAGATCATGCCAACATTTAGTCAGGACTCCTGCACAAAGTTATAAGACCCACGACCATATCTCCACAGGGAAGATCTCCAAGAACTCCCTTTAGGCAGGACATCCAGGCCTAGTTCTTTCCTTCATCTTCTGAAGGTGACTTTAAGCACGTAGATGCTGTTCAATAAAAACGGAAATTCACCGTTATGTATAAAACCCCAAAATCTGGCATACACATAAATGACACCGAAATGTATTCCTTAGCTTTGCTCTGAAAACCATTGGGTGATTTTTTGCATTTTCACAGGGAAAACACCCTTACAGAAGTTCCAGTAAGCATCTGTGTCACAACCTGTACCTCTACCTGCATGTCTGTCTCTACTGCTGTATATGACACGCGATCCCGTAACACCCCCAAGACCCCTAACACCGTGCTGTTAAGTCTGCTCACAGATACTCTCCTGAACATACTTTACCTATCTGTAGGTAAACAGCGTGTTTAGGTCCAACCACTTGAAAGGCTGGGGCCAAAGTTACAGTTACCGCAGCAGGCATGTTACTCTGTTTCAGTTTTAATACATCAAACAGGGAGAGGAAAAAATCCTATGAGTACACATTGTAAAGACAAGACTGTTGTGGGAATGTCACAGAACCACAGGAAAAAAGAAAAAAAACCCCAACCGATAAAATTTGAATGTTTAAGGAATGGAGACGGTTTCCAAGTCTTTGTATTTCTGACAAGTCATATTCCAAAGTCTTCAAAGTCACATGCAAGCTTTGCCAGACGGTAGGTTACCAAACTGAAACAGCACACTAAGTAATACAAAACCATTACCGTCTCTGAGAATCAAGCACCATTTCTGAGATTCAAAAGAACTTAGGGCTTCTCTAAGAACATTTTTAGGTATATTCACCATAAGTGATCTGCCATAAAACTTCAGTATTGCCCTGACACCGTTTAACACGCAGTACCACAACAAAAATGCACCGTTTGAAAGAAACGAAGAAATGATGCTCAATAGCATCTGAATGAAAATGTCTTTGGTGCAGCAAAGAAGCTGTATTGGCAAGAAATGCCAAGTATACTTTAGACAGAACGCTCGTCTACAAGATGGCTTTCCAGGGTCTGCATACATTCTCACTCACAGATACACTCTTGATCCCAAACGTTGCTACTGAGCAGTTTCTGCAGCAGCCAAGCACCACTTTTCCAATGCGGTGGAGTAAAAGTGGCTGAAGACAAATTTCAGTCACCAAACCCACTCTTTTTTCCCCTTTAAATTGGCCACCCACTCCTTTTCTATCACGTTCAGCCTTCTCTGCCGGCTTTCAAAGAAATCTGGCAGGTTTGTGATGACAAGGCATTGTCCCACATTTCCTTATCGTTTTACCTAGAAGGGTCCCAGAAACCAAACCTCTTCCACGCGCGGTGTCGCACACGGACCCCGTACGCTGCTGTGCCTGGCTGCGCACACAGCCCTGACGCCAGCTGCCAGCGCACAACCACGGAAGAGCAGCTCTGAGGGCCCAGCACAAGTCACCGCTGCCGGCCGCGGCCCAACCGCCTCACTGGGCGCCTGCGCCGCCGCCAGCCGGCCGGTCCCCGGTCCCCGGTCCCGCCGCCCCCACGCACCTTCCATGGTCTGGGCGTTGGTGACCTGCAGGTCGCAGCGGGTCGCCTTCAGCCTCTCGCGGCCCATGATCTGGCGCCTGAGGTCGCGCAGGGAGATGTGGGGGCCGTGAAAGGTGACCACATCAGAGCTCAGCCTGGAGGAGAACTTGTAGTGGACACACGACATGGCCGGGGCCAGGCGGTGCCCGCTCCGCGATGGCACCTCACGCAGCAGCTGGCCTCGCGGCCCCCACAGCAGGTCAGGGCCCACCGAGGGGCTGGGGCCAGCAGCGCGGGCTGAGCCTGCCGGCTCCTCCTTGCAGCCCCGGTGGGAGGACGATGGCGACAGGCCCTGGCTCGGCCTCCGCTCCCTCCTCGCACCAGCGCTGCCAGGCCAAGCTGCTCGCTATGGCAACCCGGGCGGCTCCGCATTGTGACAGAGGGGCTCAGGGGGCCACTCAGCGCCCCTGGGGGAGGGGCCTTCATCAGCCCCGCCTGGGCCGCCGGTGTCCCTGCTGTCCCCCAGCCTGTCACCGCCCTGTGCCCTGCCACCCCCCAGGGCTGCGGTGTCCCTCCTGTCCCCCCCTGGGGCCTTCACCACCCAGCGTCACCTGTCAGCCCCTGCGCCTCTGGTGGCTCTCCCAACGGCCCTGGGCACATCACCACCCCGTGCCCTGTCACCCCCCAGGCTGTCACGGCTTGCTGTCCCCTCCTGGCACCCCCCAGGCTGTCACAGCCTGCTGTCCCCTCCTGTCACCCCCAGGCTGTCACAGCCTGCTTCCCCTCCTGTCACCCCCCAGGCTGTCACGGCCTGCTGTCCCCTCCTGTCACCCCCATGCTGTCCCAATCTGCTGTCCCCTCCTGTCATCCCCAGGTTGTCACGGCCTGCTGTCCCCTCCTGTCACCTCCCAGGCTGTCACTGCCAGCTGTCCCCTCCTGTCACCCCTAGGCTGCCACTGCCTGCTGTCCCCTCCCGTCACCCCCCAGGCTGTCACTGCCTGCTGTCCCCTCCTGTCACCCCCATGCTGTCCCAATCTGCTGTCCCCTCCTGTCACCTCCCAGGCTGTCATGGCCTGCTGTCCCCTCCTTTCACCCCTAGGCTGCCACTGCCTGCTGTCCCCTCCTGTCACCACGCAGGCTGTCACTGCTTGCTGTCCCCTCCTGTCACCCCCCAGGCTGTCCCAATCTGCTGTCCCTTCCTGTCACCCCTAGGCTGCCACTGCCTGCTGTCCCCTCCCGTCACCACCCAGGCTGTCACTGCCTACTGTTCCCTCCTGTCACCACCCAGGCTGTCACTGCCTGCTGTCCCCTCCTGTCACCCCCCAGGCTGTCACGGCCTGCTGTCCCCTCCTGTCACCACGCAGGCTGTCACCGCTTGCTGTCCCCTCCTGTCACCCCCCAGGCTGTCCCAATCTTCTGTCCCTTCCTGTCACCCTTAGGCTGCCACTGCTTGCTGTCCCCTCCTGTCACCACCCAGGCTGTCACTGCCTGCTGTCCCCTCCGGTAACCCCCAGGCCTGTCCCCGCCTACTGTCCCCTCTGGTCACCCTCCATACTGCCACTGCCTGCTGTCCCCTCCTGTCATCCCCAGGCTGTCACTACCTGGTGACATAAGCTACATAAGAGAAAAAAGAAAAAAGAAAAAAAACAAAATGAAAACCTGCTTTGATGAACACCAAAACACCCGTGACTCTCAGACTCTTCACTACCCCACATGTGAGTCAAGGGACAGGGTCTCCTAAAGGCTCTTTTGCGGGCACTTCCTGAAGACACCCCCAGCCTCCACCCCCCACCCCACCCTGCTTTTCTACAAGTGCACAAAGAGGTGAAGAAGAATTTCATGTTTAAGTTAAAGGAGGCAGTTTCTGAAATTAGCTTAGGTGAATAAACCAAGGTGGTGTACTCATGGATTTTCTCCTCTGCAGAGCCATGAAGAAAACATGAAACGCACTCCCCAAAGGCAAAGGAGCAAACTGAGGGAGAGCAGCTCATCGGCACCTTTCAGAGCTTCAACAGTCTGGAGAAACGGGAAAAAAAACCATACAAAGATAACGAGCAGCCAAGAAGCACTTTTATAAAATGCACATTGGGGCCTGTTCCAGATCTCAGAATGACTTTCAATGTTGCTTTGCATGACTATTAGACCAAGGCCTAAAGTGGAGTGATAGCTTCTGCTTGCCGGGGCATGGTAAGATCACTCAAACGAGCGACAAGGTAACAAGTAAACACCAAAGGCAACAGCGGATATTACCGTTTCCCTCCACTGGCGACCAGCTGTGCAGTAAACCAGCTTAACCAGCCTCCCTAAGGATGGCTCTAAAGTCGCTGAAAAGGAAAAAAAAGAAGGTAAGTCCTTAGCCTGGAATGTAAAGGCACCATCTTGGCTCCCAGGCAGGTGGCACTGATGGCCCAGCAGGGTCATGTCCCCACGTTCCAGGAAAGATAAAAAAAGTGCAGGACATGTTTGTGGGGTGGGTTTGATGCATCCTTTCCGTTTGCTGAAAGCCTGAGGAAGGATGTATTCCACGGTAGGACCGGTGGCACTTTAGACCTGAGGTTAAAATAGTGCTGCACTTCAGTGACGCTACCCAAGCTGCTTTCACCACCAAAGAGAAAAAGATTTGCTCTCTCCAGTATGGTGGGAATGATACCATAAAGTCGGTCAGGGAGAAAAACCCTCTAAGACTTGCTTGCAAGTTTCAGAAGGCCGGCATTCTTTATGGCAGTGCTGGGAGCACGGGGGAATGTTTCCTCTGAGCGTGCTCACCCAGTTCCTTGAGGGTACGCACTATGGACAGCAGACCACTTGCACACTCATAGCGCATTACACACGCATTTTCAGTCAGGCACGGGATGGGTTACAAGTTGCTTGCTTTAATGCAAACGAGCACACACCCTCAGACAGCACTGCTGAGGTTTTTTACTAGCTCCCTGTGCTCCCCAAGCGGGGCCTTGCCCTCTCTCGGGGGGCTATCTGAGTCAGAGGTCACGATCTCCCCCCACAACAATTACCTTTGTCCGAATTCCAACCAACATTCTGCGGATCGCAGCACTCTATCGGCTTGTCTCCTCCTGCGACCACAACATCCTCACCCAGAGGCTCTTTCTGCATCACCGAAGAGAACGCAGATCTTTCCCCCATCCATTCTTTGTTCCCCATCCTTCCCAAGGCTGACTCCCTGGATGAGAGGTCCCTTACTTCGTCACTTCTAACAGCTTTAGAGAGTCAGCTTGGCCTAACCTTTGTGCGCAGGTGTGTTTAACGTAGAGCTACACAGCAAATCAGTGTGGTAACTGGGGAGCTCAGACATCTTGTCCCTTTGCCGAGCCAGCAGCCTTCCCTTAACAGAATCCCTGGACACAAACGTATATACAGTGGAATCTATACGGTGGCATCAAAGGTCCCCCCAGACACCACATCCGTCCCTAAAATCCTTCCCCCCAAACAACCCTGAAAGATTTCCCTTGACCCCCTCCTCCACCCTGGCTGTTCCTGAAATCATCCCCCACCTCCACCTCCCCGCCCTGGCCCTAAAACCTTTCCCTCAGACCCTGGTCCAGCCCTCAAGTCCCTCCCCCACCCTTGGTCCATCCCTAAAGGCCTTCATCAACTACCCAGTCCTTCCCTAAAGGTCTCCATTAACTCCCTGTCCGTCCCTAAAACCCTTCCCCCAGGCTTCCCAATCTGTTCTCTAAATAACACACACACCCTCAACGCCCCCCCCCCCCCGCCCCCCCCCCCCCCCCCGGTTTAGCAATACACACACCTCCACCTCTCCCCACCACCCCCACACCCACTCCCACAAACACACATCCTTGCCCCACCCCCCACTCCCACACACCCCGCTCCATCCCTAAACACCTTCATCCATTCCCACCCGTCCCTCCCTAAACCCCTTCCCCCCCTCCCCTGCCCCCGTCCCTCTGTCCCTGGCATGGCCCAACTGCCCAGCACCACCAGACCACTCTGGCCCAAACACCGTAAGGCAATGGTTCCCACCTGACAATAGCAAGTCGAGGAACTTTTTCGTTTTCCTAAATAGAGAGAGTTTTACTTAGCACGATGCCGACTACGCCGAATTATGTTTTGCTCACTGACTGGATACACAGCAAAGCTGAACTCCAGATCAAATATAGTCAAATCTATCAAATATATCAAATAATGGAATATATCACATGCAGTTTCTTATATTGCAATAAAAGAAAATAGCATGCAATATGATAAAAGGAACCAGTAGCAGTTACTGTGAGCAATATGATAAAAAAGCAATAGGAGCGAAGCATCCAATTGTTATTCCAAAGTGTTAACATGACCAAGGAAGGGAGACATCACCAATTCCCACCCCAATTCCCTTCGGCTGGGAGCCCCCTTGCAGCTGCTGCCAGGAGTCTCTCGGGAACTGGGAAATTCCCCTGGAGAAGGTACCAGGAAGGAATTCTCTTGCTGCTTCCCACTGTGCATGGCAGCCGTGTGAGGCACAGCACAAGAGTTCTGCTCCCTGCTTTCTGTGGTAAGAATATTGACACAGCACTTTAGAACTCATACAGAAGCAAAAAACATGGCCTGGGAAAGTGCAGCACGGCTCCCCTGGAGAGAGTTCCAGGCAGGAATTCTCTTGCTGCTTCTCACCCTGCCCGGGCAGCCATGTGAGGCACAGCACAAAAGTTCTGCTCCCTGCTTTCTGTGGTGAGAACATTGACCAAAACCTTCTGCACTCATGCAGAACCAGAGCTCACCTTGTGAAAGTGCAGCAGTGCTCCCTGGAGAAGGTGACAAGAAGGAATTCTCTTGCTGTTTCTCACTCTGTCCTTGCAGGCATGTGAGGCACAGCACAAATGTTCTGCTCCCTAATATCTGTGTTTTGAAAATTAACCCCTAACATTTGCAAACTTATAGAGCCAAAAAACCCCTCACCTTGACAAGTGCAGCACGGCTCCCCTGGAGAAGGTTCCAGGAAGGAATTCTCTTGCTCTTTCTCTCCCTGCCCTGGCATCCATGTGAGGCACAGCAGAAAAGTGCTGCTCCCTGCTTCCTGTGGTGAGCAAAATTAACCCTTCAGAGTTGCAGTTGTTAAGAGCCCAAAAAAGTCACCTTGGGAAAGTACAGCACTCCTCCCATAAAGAAGGTACCAGGAAAAATTTCTCTGGCTGTTCTCACCCTGCACTGGCAGCCATGTGAGGAACAGCACAAAAGTTCTTCTCCCTGCTTTCTGTGCTGAGAACATTGATCCAAAACTTTTGCACTAATGCAGAGCTAAAAGAAAAAAGAAAGTCTTGGGAAAGTGCAGCACGGCTCCCCTGGAGAAGGTGCCAGGAAGGAATTCTCTTGCTGCTTCTCACCCTGCCCAGGCAGCCATGTGAGGCACAGCGCAAAAGTGCTACTCCCTGCTTTCTAAAGTTAGCAAAATTGACTGTCCACAGTTGCACTCATGTAGAGATAAGACTTTCTTACTCAAAAGCAAAACCCAAGAAGCCACGTAGCCTTGGGAACTCCCTTGTCCTTCCGTGTGGCTGGTGACTTCCCATGGCTCTTCCACAAGGCAGGACAAACAACCATGAATTTGGAAGCCCACGTAAATTCAAGTACACTTAGTCCTCTGACAGTCACCACTTATGGGCCAGCGGTCCTCTCACCCCTCCACAGATCTGCCTCTTAGTCCTCTAGCAGTCATTCTCCATGGAGGGACCACAAGTCCTCCATACCTACCCACCAGCTCACCAGAAATGAGTCAGACCACGCCAGAAGTGACACTGCCTGACCTGCAGGAGATATATTAGACCAGTAACGATGGTTTCAAGACAGAAAAAACACCACCATCCACCAGCACAGCAGAAAAACAACCAGAAGAAACTTCGTACACAAACCAAAGGCACCCATCCATACTTTACAAAGGAAAAAAAAGCTGAAAAAGGCACTCTCCACAAAAAACCCCACCACACAGATCACAAGATAAGATAAAAATGCCATAACCCCAGGAACGCAGGGCCAACAAACACAGATTCTGTCCATAACAATAACACACTTTGACACTGACTCGCTTGACCTCTGGCATGCTTGACCTTGTTGCCCCCAAACCCCAGCACATTGTAGCCCTAAGGCAACACAAAATGGAGCACAAAGTCCCTGGAGATCTCTGCTAGGGCAAAAGCAAAGCACAGAGCCACACGGGAGGGGGTGTTGGAAGGGACCCGTGGAGGTCCTCTGGGCAAAGCCCTCTGCTCCAGCACGCTCACCTAGAGCAGGTCGCAGAGAACTGTGTGCCCTTGGCCTTGGAAGATCTCCAAGGACAGAGAATCCACAACCTCCTTGGACAACCTCTGCCAGCATTTGACCGCTCCGAGGGGGAAAATTTGCCATTTCTCTCTCTCCTTTCACTGTACCACATTCCAGAACAGCCATGACATGACAAGCTCAGGCTTGAAAGCCAGTGCTGTGGCTGGCCTGAAATTCTGTCCCCCTATTTTTCATCCACTGGTAGCTAAAGGAGGACAAAGAAGGATTTCTTTCAAAGGAGAACTTCTCTTTTCCTCTGTCCTTCTTCTCTACCAGTGATCTGGATTCTGAGTGCTGTGCCACTGTCCTAATGGCTGGGACAGGGATACTTCTTGTAGGACAGGGAGGAGGTGACAGTGGAGATGATCAGGCTGGGGAAGCTGAAGGAAAACGCAAGCGACTGGAGTTGCCTGGAGCAAGAGTGGCCAGCTTCCAAGCTAGGTCACCTCGTGTCCTCAGCTCCTATACAGGAGCTGAACCACACACATGGACTGCAAAGCAGTGTGACCCATAGAAAAAAGTTTGCTTGGCTCGGGATCGCCCAGGGGCATTTAACTGCAATTCCACCCTTGTCAGCAGGAAGGAAACATGCCCTGCAAGCACACACTGAGGCATGACACCTTCACCGGGGCTAAAGGGTACCTCAGGAGACCTGCATGGGACCCCCCAGCACCTGGATTGCTGGCTGGAGGATGGGTCGGTCAAAGGACCCTGATGGGAGCCCTGCAGGCTCCATACATTGGACCAACGGGCACCTTCCCTTGTCACACAGAGCATCCTCTCGGATGCTCTGCACAGTTTCTGGTAGATCTCTGGAGAAGAGCTTCTCCCCAGCCCTCTCCCGTGGGCTTGCTCACCCCCGGAGCCCTTCCCAAGCACAGCCCCAGCAGGTGGATGCAGCCGGCGATGCAGGGAAGAACAAGCAGCAGGCACCACAGTCAGCACTGCGGGAAAGCTGGGACCCCAGACACCCACCCAGGCTCTCCAATCCCAGCCTGGCCCACAAGAGTGCCTTTATCTCCCTTTCCCAGAAGTGCTGAATTCCCCTTCCAGCATTAGCCACTGGACCCATGCCGCTTCTTGCTGCAGTGTACAACAGCCAACAGAGAACTTGCTACACGTCTCTGATTTCCTGCATTTTTCCTGAAAAGGGCGGGTGTGTAACTCTCTGAATGGCTTCTATTTGAAGCAAGGCATTGCTTAGGGTCAACAGTGAAACGAGACACGGGCCATCAAAAGCCGACTACGGGTCCCTTCTTTGCCATGGTCATGGCCTACCCCACAGACTCGCCCCTGGCCGTGTTGGCCACCGGCTGGGTGAAGGTCATGGCTAACAGGGCAGGGGCTCCTGGGTGGTGCTCATCCAGCCCTGATTGCCAAGGGTGAAGCCTTAACACCCAGGTGGGATAAAGCCTTCCCAAGCAAGGGTGGTGCTCCAGGGGCACCACAATTCCTGCCGAAGCTCACCACACATTTCATTTACCTGTGGCGCCTGGCAGGACACGAGCGGCTCTTGACTGCTGCTAGTCCCCCCATCTTTTGGTAAAAATGGAAGTTTTTCCTCCCGGTGGGCCTGCTCCAGTTCCAGCGCCTTGGGGCCTGAGGCCTAGCACGGCCTGGTTGCCAGAGGCCTTCCAACTGCTAGGCCTGCCTACACCAAGAGGAGTCTGCCTCAGGCCACAATGGCCATCTCTAGGAAAAACAGCTTCTTTTATCGACCAGGACCCTGTCAAAAAGCCAGGTGAAAGCGTTGGCCGCAGGCGCAGGGAGGTGGCCCTCGCCCCCTGCCCTGTCCTGCTCGGGGCTCCCCCGGGCGGGGCAGGCCCGGCCATACTGGAGAGGGCCCCAGCCCCGCCCCCCCAGGCTCCGCCCACTTTCCGTTGGGCTCAGACCGTTGGTCACGGGGAGCCCACGGCCACCACAGGCAGCACGGCAGAGCTGTGCTGGCACGCAGCGGCGCTGGCAGGAGGCAGCCTCTGGCCCAGGAGCGCTGCCACAGCACCAGCACCCCGCTTCCCAGCCTCCCCGTCGCCGGCTGGGCCCCCTCCTCGGTGCACAGCCAGGGCCCTCCTCTCCCGGGCAGGATGGGCCAGGCCTGCTGCTGCTGCAGCTCCAGGTGGGCTCCCCCCGGGCTCGGGGACACACGGGCACAGCTGGGCCACGCAGCACTGACGTTGCTCATGCCCGCCGTGCTCTGCTCTGCAGGGAGGCTCTCAGCGACGCCGAGCCGGCGCTGAGCACGGACGTGCGGCTGACCCGGGGCCGCAAGAGGAGCGAGAGGTGCCTGCTCCTCCTCCACGAGGAACTGGTGGTCGCCAAGTTGCGGTAAGACCCTCAGAGCCCAGATCCTTGCCCCCAGCCCCGGCCCAGGGACACCCTGGCACCAGCCCCAGGCCCCGGCCCCTCGGTGCTGGAGGCACCAATGTCCATCCCAAGGGCAGGTGGGGGACAGGGCTCTGCGCGTGGGGACCCAGCCCAAGGAGCCCCCCTCCAGCTCAGTGCCCGCCTCTGCTCTCTGCAGACATGGCACCAGCCTGCGCCCACAGCTCTGCCTGGCCCTGGACCAGCTGTGGGTGCTCAGCAGCGGGAAGGAGGCTGCGGGGCAGGATGGACAGGAGGAGGAGGAGCAAGGCACCGATGAGGACAGCACCTCTGTCATCCTCGCCTGGCCCACCGGCTCCTGCATTGCCACTTTTGGGTGAGTCGTGGTCGGGCAGCAGAGGTTCCCAGCCATGCCCGCGCCATCCCATGAACACAGGCCTCTGCCTTGCGTGCAGAGCTGGGCAGGGAGCAGGCAGCTCGGTGGCAGGGAGGGAGGGATGGGGGATGTTTCCCCATCCTGCATCCCCTGGTCACCTTTTGGTCCCCAGAAGGGAAGGGCAAATACAGCTGCTCGGGCAGGACAGAGCGACCCAGGGCTTGGACAGCGCCTCTGTCCTGCCCCACGGGGCAGGGCTGTGCAGGCACCCACCTTTGCCCAGGGCTGGGGGCAGCAGGGCCTGACGCTCTCTCTCCTCTCTACCTGCAGATCCCAGGCACTGAAGGAGCTGTGGGTGGCCACACTGCTGGGGTAAGCCAGGGGGATGCTCCAGGAGAAGCTGGACGGACGGGGGAACACAGCCCCCAGCTGGGGAAGGTGCCCCCGTGGCTGCGAGCAGCTCTCGGGCACAGCTGCCTGACAAGAGACGGCTTGGGGCTCACCCAGCTCTCTCCCTCTCCATTCCCGGTGCACAGGACACCAGAAGGACGCAAGGGAGCCCGCGTCACCCGTCTGACATCCATCAAGCTCCTGGAGAAGGAGCTGAGCCGCCGCCACGCCGTGAGTGTCTCTCTGCTCTGGGCCCTGTCCCTGAGCACTGCTCCTGCAGCCGAGCAGCAGACCCATGGCTGCTCACCTTCTTCCCCTCCTTCTCTCCCGCCCAGTGGAGGACACTGCGTGCCAGGAGCCTGGAGAGGCTGATGGAGGCACAGGCAGAGGTGAGAATGGCTGCCTTGCACCTGCCTCTGGCTGCGCCGGGATGCACAGGGACTGGGGTGACCTTGTGTGGGAGGGACAGAGGGTCTGATGGTGCCACTCAGGGAGCAGAGAGTTTTGGGAAGCCAGCAGCACGCCAGCACGTTCTGACTGGTGACACTGGGAGGAACCCTGCCACATGGGGAAGAGAGCCTGGGAGGGCAGAGTGTCCCAGCTCTGCCGCGCTCAGGCTGCTGGTGGCCCTTTCTGCTGCGGGGCTGCTCTGCAAGCACAGCCTGATTCTTGGTTCTTGCAGGCTCATCCCAAGCAAGGGCCTGCGACGGCCCCATCTGCAAACGCAGGGGGACTTTGCCCCACACCAGGTGAGTTTGGGAAAGCAAGGCAACCTCCTGCAATGCTGTGCTCACTTGTCCCGAGTGTCGCCATGCAGGTTGGGCAGCCCACGGAAGGATGTCACCTGGACGGACAAGGACAACTGCTGGGCCGCGGCTGCTGGACGTGCTTCTGCGGGGACACGGAGCCTCTGCTGCAGCCCGCAGCTTGCAGGAGGGCAGGGCGAAGGCTGGCACAGGCTGACCCCGTGGCACAATGGCTCTCAAGAGCTTCTAAGTCAACACCTCCGAGCCACAGCCGTGGTTCCAGCTGCTGCCTCCCTGCCCATCCTGCCGCACCACACAGCACCGTGCCGCAGGCGGGGCAGCGCAGGGCAGGGCAGGCGCTGGGACCGCTGGCCTGGGGTCTCCATTGGTGGTGTCTTACTCTGTTTTCCTTTGCAGCAGGAGGGAGCAGCAGCAGGAGCAGCACCAGCAGGAGGAGGATGGGGCTGCCCTGGCCCTTTTGTCTACGGCGCACCCCGGCCGCTGCCCAGGCGCCAGGGCAGGCGGGCTCCGGCTGCAGCAGGGCGCTCTTTGGGCAGCCCCTGGCAGCCCTCTGTGGGGAGGACAACACGCTGCCCCGGCCCATCCAGGTAAGCCAGCCTGCACACGGGGTCCCCAGCCCTCCCTCTGGCTGCTCTGGAGAGGGCCTGCGTGTCCCCAGCAGCTGCGGGGACAGGGTACTGGACTCTGCACCCCCAGAACCTGCTTCTGGTCCCAGAGCCTTTGTGGCGCTTAGGCAACCACGTCTGGGGCAGAGCTCTGGTCCTTGCCACCGCTTGGTTCTTCAGCCAAGCAAGTGGCCTCCTGCCTCTCCTGCAGGAGCTGCTGGCTGTCCTGCGCCAGCGAGGACCGACGACGGAGGGGATATTCCGCAGAGCTGCCGGCGGCACAGAACTTCGGCAGCTACGCGAGGCCCTGGACCGCGGCAAGGACATTGACATGGGAAGCCAGCCTGCGCTGCTGCTGGCCGTCATCTTGAAGGTGAGCGCTTCTGACCTGCAGCTGGAGGAGCTCCTGGCTGGCCTGCAGCGTTCAAAGGCTCACCTGCAGCCCTTGGCATTGCAGGACTTCCTGCGAAGCATCCCAACCAAGCTCCTCCTCATCGACCTCTACGAGGACTGGATGGCAGCCATGGAGAGGGCCAGCAAGCAGGCCAAGGTGGAGGAGCTGAAAGCGTAAGTGTGGGCAGCAGCCTGCCTGTTGAGCAGGGACCGGGAGAGTTCTGGGACCTGCCTGCCAAGGCACGGGCTCCTCAGAAAGCTGTCTTTTCGGGCAGCTGCAAAGCTGTGCAACACGGCTGCTGGCTCCCACCCGCCTGGGGCCAGCTGCAGGGACGGCTGTGGGCACCCTCTGCTTCATCAGCCTTGTCTTCCTCTTCCCTCAGGGTGGTCAACAAGTTGCCTGCGGCCAACCTCCTCCTCCTGAAGCAGCTGATGGCCCTGCTGCAGCACATTGGCCACAACGCAGCCACCAGCAGGATGAGCTGCAGCAACCTGGCCATCTGCTTCGGGCCCAACCTGCTGAGCCCACCCAACGAGGACCTGCTCCCACTGCAGGCCATGCTGGCAGTGACCGAGAAGGTACGCCCTACCCAGCAGCCAGTGCTGCCTTCCCGGCCCATCGGAGCTTGGCTCTTGAGAGGTCCCTGGCTGCCTCCTCCCTTGAGCCAGGGCTGGTGGGCTGGGTGCCTGGAAGAGCAACCCCCAGCCGCAGCCGCCTGCGCAGACGAAGGGCCAGCAGTGGGAAAGGCTGCTTGACACGTCTGCAGGCACCTGGCTTGAGACCAAGGCTTTCATGTCTGCAGGTGAACGTGCTGGTGGAGTTCCTCATTGAAAACTGCGGGGACATCTTTGGGGAGGAGATGGCCAGCCTCTCCCCTCCATCAGCCGAGGAGGTGCCAGCACCCATGGACAGGCGCACAGGTAGGAGGCGGGACTGAGGCTTGTCACAGACACTGGGGCTTGGGATGCCAGAAACCTCAACGTTGAGGAGACAAGCGGTGTAGGGCTCGGCTGGGCTTTGCTTAGGTGTTCTTGACTTCCAAGAAGTCACGCTGCTGCACGTGCTTTTGCTTTCCAGAGCTGAAGTGCGAAGAGCAAAGTGGCCCTGCAGGCACAGCAGAGACCCAGCGTCCAGCAAAAGCCTTTTTGGATGCAGCCGCCTCTCTGCTGGACATCGAAAGAGGAGCTGGGGGAGACACAGGGTCAGGGCCCAAAGCGGCAGAGGTACGGCAGCTCCACAGACACTGGGGCAACATGTCTCAAGTGGGACAGAAATTTCCCAGGAGGCCAAGCAGCCGCTGGGGCTCCTCCTGGCAGCCGCTCTCTTGTGCCTTTGGGGTTCCTCCTCTCCCCCCAGAGTGGTGCGTGTTAAGGAAAACTGGAAAGGCTGTTTCTGGAATGCACTTCATTAAGTATGATCTGCTTCATCAAACAAAACATACCTACAAAATACCCACAGAAGGACAGAAAGGAGTAGCTGCCACCTTGAGAGGGCTTTTGCTCAAATCCTACTCCGTCGCAGCTTCATCAAGTCTAGGCTGCGTTGGCTGGACTGTGCAAAATGTGCACGATGCAAACCAGCATCTCCTCTGTAGAGCTCATACAGCAATTTGGCAGTCAGGCCCTCACTACCCCAGGCTGTCACTTGCCACACCTTACCTCCCAAATTTCTGGTTTAGGCACCTCCAGATTTGCCTCCAGGCACCCCCGAGGGCACGGCAGAGTCCCTGGCACGCCTGCCACAACTGACCAGCCTGCCCCAGGAAACCAGGTAGGAAGAGCTCCCCTTGCCTGACCTGAGAGCTCACTGCAGGGGCTTGGGGCTTTCCCCATCTCATCACACTGTGGGATGGAAAGGTTTGCAGGCTCCCACCAGGAGAAGGAAAAGTCAAGGAAAAGGAAGAGAAAAGAAGCCTGGGCAGAGGAGAGGGACAGCCAAGCACAAATAAAAAGGAGAAGAGGGGAAATGATTTCGTGGACCCAAACCTGAGAAAATGCAGGAAGCTGCAGCACGTCAGGAAGGCCAGGTGCATACCACGCGCTGCTGCCCATCTTTCCCGGCTCTGAACACGGCCCTAAGTCAGCCCAGCTGGCTGGCAAGGGCCGGCGAGGGCTGGTGCTGAGCAGGGTTTGGGATGAGCCCCACGGCTGCTCCCCAGGGGCTCCCCGTCAAGCCCTGCTGCGCGGCACAGGGGCACTGTCAGCATCCCTGCGCACGCACAGCTCCCTAGGGACATCACCCCTGGGGAGAAGGCCCCTAGTGGAGGCCAGCAAGAGCTCTCCCTTCTGGGTCATGAGGAATTCCTCAGAAACAGCGTCCCCCAAAGAGGGGGGAACCAAATCCTGCCTCTTCCTGCCTCTGGGGGTTTAGCAGAGCTTTCTGACTCTGTCCTTGCAGGTGCTGACTGATTTTCACCGGCTGAACAGCTGTGACTTCTGGGCCCCCGCAGCTGCTGTTGACAATAAAAGAATCTTTTCCCTCTCCTGACTGTGTCTGCCATAGGGTCTCGTGGAGTGGGGAGCGCTTGTGCTGGGGTGGACCCTCGGGGAGGAGATTGGGATCGTCCCTTCCCCAGCACCCTTTCCAGCGGGCATCGGGGCTGAGCTGAGGGGCTTTAGGAGGAAAAGCAAAGCACAGAGCCACACGGGAGGGTGGGGTTGGAAGGGACTCATGGAGGTCCTCTGGGCAAAGCCCTCTGCTCCAGCACGCTCACCTCGAGCAGGTCGCAGAGAACTGTGTGCCCTTGGCCTTTGAAGATCTCCAAGGACAGAGACTCCACAACCTCCTTGGACAACCTCTGCCAGCATTTGACCGCCCCGAGGGGGAAAATTTGCCATTTCTATCTCTCCTTTCACTGTACCGCATTCCAGAACAGCCATGACATGACCAGCTCCCTACAGCTCTGGCAAAACCAAACTGGGTGGAAATCAGAAACCGGTACTGCTGTGTAAGCAGCACAGCCTTTAAACCCAAACCAAGGGTTTCATTCTAAAGGTCAGCTGTTGGAGCACCATGAGGCTCTGGTGGGACAGCTCTGGAAAGAGTTAAGCCTACGCATCTTCAGAAGTTCTGCTCACCTTGGAAGAGGCCACATATGCAGGGCTAGCGCTGCCCGTACCCTGGAAGGTTAATTTAACCCTAATTTCTATATAGCACTGCAGATACCATTTGAAGGGCACATCACTGTCTGCCTCTGTCTCACTATGAGCAAACACTGACCTGCTGGCTAATTATTCAGCTGCTTTGGGGGGGCGGGGTGGTGGTGGTGGTAGTGGTGGTAATTTGCAGTAGATTTAAAAACCACCCTCTTGCCAATTCAAGTCTGCTCCGACTTCAGTGAGAGCAGCTGGGGAGAACTGCAGCCAATGCTGACATGCTCTTCAAAGCCTTCACTGCCTGCAGCCTGCACGGTTTGCTCAGAGAGCAGCAGAATCGCCCGTCAGCCAGAACAAGGAACAGAATCACTAAAGCAGCATCCCCTCATCAGAACTGTTTTTAAGTTTATCTCCTCCGTGTTTTGCTGTCTCTCCATATGGCCGTTTTGTTAATAAAGGCAGTGTCGCCAAAGGATTGAGGTAATAAACAATTAAATTAGTAAATGAAAAAAATTGTGTGCTAGAGGGGAGAAGCCAGTATGGGAATGGGAACTGCGTGTTCTGCCCTTGCTTACACCACACCTGACCAAGAGCCTTTATACATTGCCTGAAAAATCAGTTATCTGCAGTGAATCCCAGTGACAAGACAAATAGTTACGGCTTTTTTTCTTTTCTAAAAAAACACACAAAACTTGGTCTCTTCTGCAAGGTCAGCTCCAGTTGAATGTGACAGCAGCGCATCCCTGGGAATGCCGAAGGGGATCTGCATTGAGCCACCAGGCACCCTCCTGAAGACGACGCAGCTGGCTGTACGACCGCTGCTGGAAACCAGGCAGCAGCGAGCTTCACCTGGAGCACAGGGCTCTGGATCAGGGAGGTCAGGGACCAGGCTGAAGGAGACAGGACCCCGCATTACGACTGTCATGAGAAGAGGAAATCCCAAGGAAGGTCTTCTGCCTCCTCCCTCGTTACAAGGCGCTGGGAAACCATTTGCGCCCTGTGGCAGCACATAACAGACCCAGCACGGGGGTTATGCAGGCAGAAAAAAGCTGCCACTGACTAAGAAACCTTACACCCTAGGCCTATCTTTTCTTTCCTGATCACAGAGACGTGACATGCAGCTGCCTTCTGTGATGCCAAGAGATGTCAGCCTTAGCAGCCACACAAAAGATCCCCGAGAAGACAGCATGACAAAGAACAAGTAGGAAATGATCTAAGAATGATGCTTTTTCCTTTCTGCAGGGAGAGCAAACACTTCCATCAGTCCATAACAAGCCTTTGGCACTTGTCAATATGGCAGAAATCAGGCACTTAGGGAGGCAGGAAAAGAAGATGACAGTGGAGCAAGGAGGAGAAACAGCCACTTTTGTCAGCAGGTTACATCAGCCCCCCGCTAAGCTGCAACAGCTCCATCATGTTGACCCATTCCTCCAGTCTTTTTTTACCCAAGACAGACACAAATCCTCCCCTTGCTGGATCCAGAGGACTCCCTAGCAGGCTGGGCTGCCTGGCAGCTGGGAAAGCAATCTGACAGGGAAAAGCACACCCGACAGACACAGGATTCGCTGGGTGAGCACAGGACGACACACTGGTCCCAAGGGTCGCAGATCTGCAGACACCCTGGCAAGCAGGGATAAGCCAACCGAGGACGCAGGTATGCAGTCCCTACACCCCTCTTCCCACCCAAAAAGCCCCATCTCAACGCACAGATTTGGCGGGGTTTTATTTATCTTCATTGGGTGGCAGAGATGCTCCCTGCTGCTCCCTGCAACTGAGAACAGAACAGACACAACTCACCCAGCAGAGAGGAGAGGGGTACAGGGAAGCTGGTGCCTGAGGGGAACTGCAAGTAATTCCTGAAGTCACTATCCCAAAGTGAAGTTCACCACAAATCATCCTGGCTTGCTCAGGTAATGATCTTGTCTCCCCCAAAGCGAGCAGCAAGCTTGCCTTAACAGGAAGAGCAATTTACACTCGACGGTTAAGAGTACCATCGGGGTGGCAGCACGGCCACCATCATTACAGCATTTTCCTTTTCTGTTTCCAACAAGACACCAGCCTTTCATTTGCCCTGTGGCTGCCTCTTCAGTTAACCTCATTCAGTTTGTCAAGCTGCCCGTCAGTCTGCATAACATTCCCGATGCAACGCTCCTGTGAAAATTTCAGTCAATAACTCGCTCCTTCGAGTGGAGACCATGACCTCTGAGCCTCACAGCCACCGTTTGCAGATTGGCCAACAAATGGGAGACAGGGAAATGACGGCTCACCACCCTGCAGCAACCTCCAAGCAGGAATCAGAGCAGCGGCTTTGGCGCTTTACAGGACACAAGGCTTGGGTTCAGGGACACGGGGGAATGAAGGATGCCTGTGTCACCCATCGGCTGGGCTAAGGCACAGCCCAGCCTGCTCCGCTCTCAGATGGACACGTGCACGTCACCCTGACACCCGACTGCATCCCAGGCTTTATCTCCACAATTATTCAGTCCCCTCTGCTTCCCGTCAAGGAGCTGCCAGGCAGCGTAAGGCAGCCAAGGGCAAAACTTCAACTGGGGCAGCAAAAGAGCAGCAGAGCAGGCAGCTGCTGAGGGCCAGGGCGCAGCTCGGGCACATCTCGCCCACGCCCGCGCTGCTCCCATCAGGCAGCCTCAGCAGCACCGTGCCCGGAGTCTGTCTGAAGAGCCCTTGGTGAAGCGGCTGACGGAGCAGGTTCCCAGGACCTGCCTCTTGGCACGTCTCCATGAGAGCAGCAGCTGCCCTGAAAAGCAGAGATGCTCACCATGGGGGAACTCAGCCCCGTGGAGTCAGCAGGGGGGAGCATCACACACACACAGTCACAGGGCGGCTGGGGCTGGCGAGACCTCTGGAGATCATCTGGCCCCAGCCACTGCTCAAGTTTCTTTATTGCAGGGAAAGAAACCGTCCCTGAGCCGCCGCGTATTACTGCTCTAGTGATCGATCAGCCCCAGGATTGGCAGGGATGGCGGTGAAGCACGACAGGCTTTATTGCCCAGTCCCATGGGTTAGGGCCCTGAGGCAACGGAGGGGCAGATGTACCCTGCAAGCCCCCCGGCGACACCGCGAGCTGCCCGGGGAGGAGGGAAGGCATTGCACCGGGACAGCAGGACCCCAACAGCTCTGCGGGTCACTGCCTGCGACAGGCATGCAAACCCATCATTTCAACACCAGTACCAGCCATCCCTGGTGGCTTGCTCTCGCCACAGATGGCAAGCGGGTTTTCATGGTGGATTCAAAGAAAGCTGCCCTGGGAATCCCTCCCCCACTTGGAGGTTACCGTTGTCCCCCAAACAGCTGGAAAAGCCGCAAGGAGGAAATTTGCCCCCCTCCTGCTTGGCCCAGGAGGCTGAGCCTGGCCTCTCGCACGCTGCCTGATGCTTTACCCGCAGACCCAGCCAAGCCCACAGAGCCAGGCCTGGGTGAACCAGCTCCACAAATCCCACCCACCTAGCGTGGAGCAGAACAAACCTCCTCCCAACCCTGTTTTTAAGCCCCTCACAGATCCCACCTCCAGTGAGCGGCACATCCCACCCAGCCTCTGCACAGAGCCCTCCCTGGCTGCACCAGCCCTGCCCCCCCTGCCAGGGCAGCGACCCAACCTCCTCCTGCCACCTGCCACGCAGCTTGTCAGCTGCAGCATCCATCAGTTCAACGGCCTTTCCCTGCGGCTGGCCCCCGGAGATGCTCTGCAACGCGACGGAGCCCACAGACTCTGTAGCTACACAACCCTTACCGTTCTGTGTTTGTGCAACACCACAGCTGGTCGGGTCCCCAGCAGGTGTGAAACTCACCTCACCACAGGCAGGTTGAGGACAAACTTCACACCCCAGACTCTGTCACAAACAGCAGTCTGACACAAAGCAAACGCAGACCTAATGGGGAAAGCGTCGGGAAATCCATGCCCTTCCAGGAGCAAAGGGCCACAGGGGCCTCTTGATCTCTGAGCTCCAAAGACACGACTCTCCGTTAAATACCGTCCAGAAAACAAAGGGAAAACTTGTAAAGATGATCCAGACTCATTTCTGCGCAAACGACTATGCAAGCTGTCTATTTTACTGAGGGGTGCCCCAGCTAAAACTGCCCCCAGAGCCAGGCTCCTCTCGCTGCGTTGGGATGGAATATCTTGCTTTCTCTCCGAGACAGCAATACGGAAACGTTGCATGTAAAAATCAGGCCACGGGCTGCTACAGACCAGTCAATTTTCATTGGGAAATAGCCCCACAGATACTTACCATCTCTACACAGAAGGATGCAGGGATGACAGCCTGATTGGAGAGGTGGAGAGTTTTGGACGCATCTTGTAGAACTTCAATACTGTCGGAATTGATCTCACTTAGATGCACGTAGACAACCCATCCTTCTCCAACACTCACTAAACAGATATTCTGCTCCAGGAAGCAGGTAGGAAAGAAAAAAGAAAAGCAGGGGAAGTTAAAAAATATGTGACAGCTCTAAGGGTCCTCCTCGACGGGGTGATAAGTACGGCTGTTGGAAGTTTTCAGTGTTCAAGGCTGAAACTGAAGGCCTGGGGCAAGTGCAGGCTCGGGAGCGATCCCATCCAAAAGCCTCAAGCTCCCGTTCTCAGGGGACAGAGAAACCCTGGGTCCCACGCTTTCCTTTCCAGACCTCCTCCACAGTTAGCTCTCCTTTCTCTGCCTTGTGCCTGCTCCCGCTCCTTCTGCCGCTCAGCCTTGTCCCAAACCTCCCTGACCGCTGCTGCTGCACAGCGACACTTGGACAGTTACTTCTCTGACATTCCCAAAAATGCACCTCTGCAAACCAGCACAAGCCAGAAGCGAAGCAGGCTCTTCAGAGCAGAGATCGTGCAAGTTATGGCCTCTGATGTGTGCTTATGTGTATTCCTGGTATGACATGAATAACAGGCATTAATTATTCATTACATCATTCAAGCGGTGTTTTTTCTCTTGACAGTCAGACCCAAAAGCTTTCTCCTTGCAGAACTGGCACAGACTACTGGAGGAGGAACACAGACCCCTTTGCTAAACCACCTTCCCACATCATTAAAAACAACGAGAATTTGTCCACTCTTGCGGTAGATTTCACTGGTTCCAAACACCTCAACACTTCAACAGGATCTGAATGCATAAAACTCCCAACACTGACCAGACGCCGTATGATTCACTGGAGGGCACAGAGTACGATTTAACCGAAAAAGAAACCAGCCTCCACCGTGTACAACCTTTAATGATGTCTGGCTCAAGGAAGTGGTATTGACAGCTGTCAGAATCACCAGCCCAACTCAGCCAGAAGCAGCAGCAGCATCCAGAAATGCTCATCCCTTGACAGGGCACTGCTGCGTGCAACTAAGCACCAAAAAAAATCACCTACCAAGGCTGGGGCCTCAAAAATAAGGAACTGAAGCCATGCACGACGATGCATGTCTGGGCGATGCTGCCCAAAGCTCCCGGGAAGGAGGAGCTGCAGGGAAGAGCTGCGCCTCGCCAGCCAGCTCAGCTTCCCGGTGACAGCGGGACAGCAGCAGCAAAGGCAGGGCAGAGCCCTTTGGAGATGAGCGCAACAACATCTGGAGGATGCCCAGGAGAGCTGCCTTCTGTCAGCCTGTGTACTAACACCACGCATCCTCACCACCAAGGAGAGGGCTTCAAAAACCCCAACCCCTTCATCTACAGGGTTCTAAAAGGGACAAGGAAAATGCCATTCAACAGCCTTACAGGCAACATGGCACAGGGAAAGGCAGCAAGAAGTGATGGCAGCTCTGCCACCAGTAACGCCAGCGCTGGGATTTACCAGCTCCTTCATGCAGATGACACATGCCAGACTGGAGCTGGCACGCGGTCACCTGCAAACAAAATACCCGACAACAGAGCTGTGGAGGGACTCTGCACAACCTGGATGAAAGATCTGTACCACGTTCCGCCTGAAACGGTGGTAAAGACCAGGCATCGACACTGGGCACCGCAGCCTAAGGCAAGAACGAGCTTTGAAGTTCTATTGGAACATGCAGCCATTCCCAAGGTCAGACTTGCAGCCGTACGGGTAGGATCTGCCACCAGTGCAGGACACGTAACAAGACAGCCAGCTCTTCTGCCAGCCCAGAAAGCTTTGGGTGCGTCAGCTACCAGGGAACTGCTGGAACTGCACTGCAACCAGAAGACAGACCTATAGAAAATGCAACGCATCTAGTCCTTTCTTTAGGGACAGCTACGCTTCTCCAGCTGAAACGCTCGCCCTTTGGGCAAAACATTGACACGCTCACGTCCAAATAGAAAACATTAAGGTAAGGTCAACTTTCAATTTATAAATTGTTAGCCCAAGGGTAAAAGCTTTTCAAGGTACCTGTAGTTCAAAATCCAGCTGACATTTAAACAACTGGTTATTCCAGTGGGGAGAAACCCTCCTCTTTCGGGGAAGCATGCCTTCTGTTTGCAAGCAACTGTTTTGTCAGACTTGAGACTTCCCTGCAAAGCCTGCATTGCCTGGCCTTGCTGTTGACTGGTTTACATGCACATCCCCAGCAGCCAGGGTTGAGATGATCAGTGGCATCCAGGGGATTTGGCATCATCGTTTCAATTCGGTTTATAAAAAGTTTATATCCCTGCAATTGTTTTCAAAATGTCAGCCTTCCTTTCTGTTACAGAAAGCTTCAGGTTCTCGGGAATCCTCTGATATCCCCTTCCGTGCTCAGAGAGAGGACAAGACA
Source organism: Falco punctatus (assembly GCF_963210335.1). Taxonomy (NCBI): domain Eukaryota; kingdom Metazoa; phylum Chordata; class Aves; order Falconiformes; family Falconidae; genus Falco; species Falco punctatus. The sequence goes on along the minus strand of NW_027660197.1, from coordinate 14,787 downwards.
TTTTAAAACAGCTGCTTCAAAAGTGAGTATCCTTTTAAATTAAAGTTTAATTAACTATATTTGTTCTTGATTTCAGCCAGTGGAAGCCAGGACACCACATACAACATTCTCTTGCCTACACTTTGTTGTTGCTGCTGTATATGCCTGAATGCAAATGTCTTGTAGGAGCCTTTAGTCCAGGAATGCTTTGCCTCACCCCTTTTCAAGCTTGGTAGGGAAAAAAAAAAAAAAAAAAAAAAAAAGAGAAAAAAGCCTTTGCCCCAGATGCAAGCAGTGTGGAGTCTCATGCGTCTTTGGCTGGGGCTTTTGGCAAAGAGATACGATGGTTATTTCTCAGGCGGGATGGACCTGACTTTCAGGAAAGCTTAAATCCAGCTTTAACAGAAACCATCATTTCAGCACGGTCTCTTACACCGCTCCTGCTTTTAGCGGCATTCAGCGATGTCCCTGTGAGCTCCTGAACAAGAGTTCTAATGAAGCAGCAGTTGCTGCTCATCTCGTAACGCACGAGAGAGAGAGACCCAGGAATTGCTCTGGGTTTCAGACTGGGCTTGTTATCCCGCCTCACACATCCGTAATTAAACACCATCTCAGACACTTAGATTTCCACCTAAGAGGACACCACCCTTCTCTAGGCATTAGCTGCTACTTATGCCATGAATCCCTTCTTTCCGTGTCCGCACCAGCCACATATTATGACATTCTCCTTTTCCCTGGCAGAACCCCTGTACACTTTATGCCCACCAAGATGAGTCACACAAAGGCACGCATCTCGCCTGGCACTCACCAGCGGGGATCTTTCATTCCCAAACACTGAGACACTAGCCATAGTGTCCTGCCTTCCTATCGCCTGGGCTTCCAGCGTAAACGGGATCTCCACCGAGCTGTGAGGCTGGATAATCCCACACGGCACAGGGCTGGAGTACCACACAGCAGCATCTTCCTTGTGCTCTATAAGGGACAGAATCAAAGACAACTTCAGAGTGACCTCTGAGGAAACTTCAAGCTCCTTAACATCTACCACAACGGCAATTCACCCACATTTTTAAAAATCCCTAAGAGAAAGCAGAAAGGCGCAACACAAGGTGCAAGATTTATATAGGCCTAATTAGCATCCTCGCAGGGTCCAAAAGCTGCTGCACCCACAAACACCCACTCCGGTGCTGGTGGCCTCCTTGCAGCAGCTTTTCACAACCCTCAAAATTCTCCTGCATGAAAGCACCCCAAAGACTAGAACCGAAACTGCTTCCTGAAGAGTTCAAACCGCTCCTGAAGTTCATATTCAGGTGGCTTCCCGTTCTCTCCAAAACTTTAGGTTTGAATATGAAACAGCAAGGTCTTATCCAAACCCCATTTTTTTCCTAATAAACTCCTCAATAACGACGTTTGAGGGCAGGAGGCGAACACGACGCCAAGCCTGAGGAAGGACTCCACAGCAGCCTGGAAGATCGCTGTCGTTCACAAGGGTCAGCATCCACTCGTAAGGGAACTTCAGACAGCACCATCCAAATGTCAGAACAGGGCTGAGCACGTGCAGCAGAGGAACGACACATCCGGGTGAAGAGATGACCAAAGGGAATTAGAGACACTGAGAGACTGTAGAAGTTGTTTACTCCCCAAACAGCATGAAACAGACGCAACGCATTTGTCTCTGCCAGATAGACATTTCCTACCTCTACGGCAATCGATCACCTCTAACTTCTTCTTACTCAACAGCCTCTTGTAAAGGAGGGGCAGCCCCAGACTCCCGTGGCAGAGGCTGCCCAGTGCCCTGCCCCAGTGCTCTCTCATCAAGCTCTGCCCCTCCTTTGCCCCAGGAGGCCGGCAAGGACCCTCCCACAGTCCCAGCAAGGCACGAGCTCTGCGGGAGCCTTCCCTCTGGGGACCAGCGCTCCCCAAAGCTCAAGGAAAACAAGACTCCAGCATCTCAGTAAAAGCAACTCCCTCCTCTCCCGTACCGCTCTCGCCCTGCCTGAAACCTCAGCCGCTTGCCCCTGCGATGGAGGGCACCAGCACCGCCTGCCTCTTGCAGTGGGTGACCAGCCTCTCCCAGCTCCTGCAGCTGCCTGGGTCCTCCACCCACCAGCCCACACGCTGACTCTTCCCATTCCCACTCGTTTTACAAAATTGCAGCCCAGGCACCCAGTGGGTGACTCTGCCGGGGAGAGGGAACAGCGCCAGCGAACTGCGTCCCTCTTGTCATTAAACTGGCACCCGCTGCGGCGCAACGGCATTGAACGTGGCTGCAGCAAGAGCAGCTTTTGGCTTAAGTCTGGGAACGTTCATGCTCAAGAGAACCAGAGAAACCTGAGCTCACCTGCCACACCAAGGACTAGTTTCCCCTCACCACTCCTGCCGCAAGCCCCTTTCCCATTTGCACACGCCTTCACTAACTGAGCCAGACCCCAGCTTTCAGCAGGCTGCTCGCCGCCTTCCAAACAAATGCTGCATTTTGGGCCAACCCAGCACAAGCCCACCACTTGCAGGGAGAAGCAGGGGCAGCCCTTTGGAGATTCGTTACTCCTCAAGTCCCAGACAACAGGCCAATAGTGAATATAATCACTGCTCCCTTAAAAAAATATAAAATAAAAATAAGACAGAGACATGGCCCTGAGCACTGAGCACATCTCATCATGGGCTGCTTTCAAAGCACGGCTGTGCTCACAGCGAGCTGGGCAGAACTAGCTCGTTAAGCAACATTTCTCATTTGGAGCTGAAGCCAGGACACCCCACGCCGGGCAGCGCGCTGGGCATGGGTACGTGGGGAAAGGTGGCCAGCTGCAAGGAAAGCGCCGGTACCTGGCTGTGAGAGGCAGCGCCAACACCTCCTGGCCAACACCACCCACGTCCACCACCAGCGCCAGCTCGTATCGCCTCACCGTGTTGGAACACAGGGTGACCTGGTAGAGGAGAAGAGCGTCAAATACTTAATCACTGCCAGAAGCCATCAGCCACGCGTGGTGTCCTCTGGCTCTCACCCACGGTCAGGAAAGGGAGCGATATTTTGCCTTACTTCTTCTGCTGGTCCACGTGTAGACCACTGTCTTTCTGAGTAACAAAACTCTTCTGGCGATATCCGATTTATTAAGTACGCCTTGCGTACCAGGGCATATGTAAGCTAAATTAAAGCACAATTAATGTTCTACTTGCCACTGGGACCAATTTTTACTCTCGACTACAACAGCATAAATCCAGAGGAAATCTGTTGACTTTCACAGAATGAGTCCAGTTTTACAGTGGGAAGCTGAGGGCAAAACGTGGCCCAGCAGCAGCTGTGCAGCTCACGGCTGCTGGAGCTTTTCCAGTCCTCGCTGCAGTGGATGCAACCATTCTGCTCAACACGAGAGGAAAGATAAGAGCGGGAAGAATAGCAAACTGCTTTATGCAATGACATCTTCCTTTCAACAGTCACCTTCTGCCCTCATCCTTCCTCGGCCCGCTTTAAATCAAATCGCTCTAAGCAGCTCAGACACACACGCATGGCTTCTGTGCTTGACCGTAGGGTACATGATCCTTGGCTTACAACTTTGGAAACAAAACGGTGCTCTGCCCCAGAGTACCCCAGCTCACAAAAACCTAACACGAACACCGATCTCTTACTTGCGTTATGCCCAAAGCCAGCAGCACTACAGCCCTCCTGCGCACCAGTGAAGCTTCAGCTCCACTGTTGAAGCACGTATGGCCGGGCTCGTGCCATACCTGGATATGCAGGGCTCCTTGGGAGCGGATGGTCCCCTTGCAGGGCATTATGGTGAATTCAGTTGGCTTGATGTGATGTTGGGCTCCCTTTCTCCAGGACGGGCAAGTGTTGTCTGATATCTGAGCAAAACTGGTGACGCTGCGCTGTCCTGAGCCATCGCCAGCGATGCGAAGGTTGAAAGTCATGGGAACCAAGGAGGTGTTAGTGAGGCGACACGGCAGGGTGCGAGGAAAGCCTGGGAAGGTGAGACAAATATCAGTTAAGTCCCCAGTTATCCCGTGATTCCTGGTGTGACTCTCCTGTTAGGACAGACCGGTGCTTGTTGTTTATCTCTTTTCAGTGTGAATGAGAGGTAATGGAGAAGCTCAGGGAGGAGTGAGTTGTGACTGGAGTTGCTTTTTCCATGGATGGCACAGCTTGCTTCCTTGGCAATGGGCGGTGCCGTTGGTGCTGAAGAGCTGTCTCTACCTGTGAGGAGCTCTCTCACCTGCCCCCAAACCAGCCCCAACTCTTTCTCACTGATCAGTGTGCATCCAGACAGAGCATTTATTCTGAAAAGTCAGCCTGTAAAATCTCCCATTAACTCTGTGAACATTCCCCCAGTTTTCAATATATGAAAGTAGGGCATTGTCATGTAAGGAAAAGAAAGGATGAAACTGGGCACTACAACATGATGCATTGCACTCTAATGCAGTTTCTCTAGGCAGGACCCTTAAGGCATCTCCTGTTTTGGGGCAACCAGACTGAGCACATGACAACTCAGCCCACCTCACTGCAGGCAAACCTGATGCTTCCTTAGAAATGAGCAGGAACTGTGTCTCACCTTACCTAACACACGGGGACATCACATCCACACTGCCTTTGATTACTGCCCACAAAGCCTGACATCACTTCAGCTCTGACACTTGCTTTCCACAACGGAAAACCAGTGGTACAACCACACTGGGTGAGGGGGTGGCTGTTCTGCAGAGGCAGGACACCAGCCCGCAGCTTGGTCTGGAACGGACACCAGCTCTGCCAGAAGACACCTCCCATGCCCTGCTTACCGAGTGCTATTTGAATAAAGACAGGGAGGAAAACCACCTGCAGACACAGCAGATAGTTTCTCTGTGCCCAGCAGCAGTGACCATTGCCCACCGCCAGCAATTACTCCGGCAGGGAGGCGGGGGTGGGGCACAGAAAGGACATGCACCGACTGACCCACTGCACAGCCCCAAATGGGACCGAAGTCACCAGATGCAGACAACAGCCAGCAGCACAGTGACAAGAAGCAAAAATACAATAGCTGCCTTCAGCTGAAAAGGCCTTGTTAATGAAATCAGATTAAGTAGGATGAATCTCCTATTACACAACCGCATTTCTGCCGGTGCGTTTCTTGTGGGTTTATTTATTCCAAAGGAAGCAGAGAAGTGGCCGAGTGGTGATGCAGGGAGAGGGGGCAGTGGCTCAGGGAAAGTATCGAGTTTTCCTAGAAAGTCCATGAACAGCATGAAACCACAGAGGCATCCTGGGCACAGAATGATCATGGCCCTTCAATCAATCCACAATTGATTCCACATGTAAACTTTAGATCATCTCAGTACAAAGCCTTTTCTCTGAGACTCGAGATGGAGAATCAGAATCTGCGTTTCAGTGGAGATGCTCTGGGTGCTCAGCCACCGGCTCCGTCAGTGGAGCAGTGCTTCGGCTGGGCAAGGAGGAGGAGCCCACATCTCTGGAGACATCACTGCCCAATCCAATGCCGAGCTACTGCCTGGGCTTATTACCGGGCAGGTGATAACGAGGAGCCCTCACAGCACAAATTAACAGCTCACACTAAAGGTCAAGTGGGTAAGTGGTGTCCTCGCCTTGCAACAGGAACGTTCGCCCTGAGCAGCCACAGGCTAGCGTGTGGCTCCAACTCCCTTCTCCTGCAGCCCCATCCCCTGGGCCCTTCTGGGACAAGGGCTTTCACCATCATTCTGCCGCCAAGGATTGGGAGGTTGGGGCTGAGCAGGCTCTGAGGGCACCAGAAAAATACTGACTTTCTATTCCTTTGGTCCTGTTGGATCTCACGGCAGCAATACCACCTGAGCAAGCGGCAGCCCTGGTTCTAACACCCTGAAGGCTGCTGTGGAGGAACACAAGCGACAGACGCTCCCAAAGCGCTTCATTTCAGTAAGGCACAGACCTCCCCACCGGCGGTCCAAGCCCAGGGCACACTCACCAAAGGAGACGTCGCCGAATGGAGGGAAGGTACATTCAAAGGGAAAGTCGGTCCGATGACACAGCCCCCGTAAGGACAAAGGCAGAGGAGGAACTGGCTTGGTCAAAAAGAACTGCAAAGCGTTCGGCTTTCGTTACCACCGGGACAGATAGAAGCTGGTCTCAGCAGCACAGTGGGCTTCAAATCAACCCGTCACCCCTGCGCTCGGCACAGCATCCCTGTGCACAGGAGGCAGCCAAAGCAACGTGGTCAGCAGGTGGCAGCTGCTGAGGTGGCTCAGGGCACCAGGGCAGGCAGGGTACACCCCCAGGTTGCTGCTGGCCCAGTGAAGGACCCTGAACAAGTGATGGCTCTGTGCCTCAGTTTCCCCATCTGTCATGTGACGGGCAGAGCTGTCCATGCAGAAGCAGGTTCATTGTAACTAGCCCTCTCAGCCACAGGTTCCCTGCTTTGGTATCTCTTTGCTGGAACTGGCCTTTCCATGGGCTACATGGACATCTTCCTCAGACCTTATTCAACACTATCATTACACGTGCAGGAATTTGAGGCACGAATCCACAGGAGCCCCAGACATCTACTGAGAAACGCAGCACAAGTTCTACACAGTGGACGGTTGAATCTTGGAGGAAAGTATCAGCTTGTCACCAGTGCACCGGCTGACACATCCAAGAGCAAGACTGTTTGCACCACCCAACACGAGTGTCCTGAAGCCACCACACCAGCTCGCCCATCCCTAAATTCAGAGAGGTTCCAAACTCCAAAACTCACCAACATCCACTGAAATCAGCACTTGAAGCTGCACAACATTCATTAATTTCATGGTTGATGCCAATCAATGCCAGCTCTGCCTCTTGGTGAAAAAAACAAATACAAATCAAGGAGCACAGTGACCCGTGCCTTCTAGTTTTATTCACAGGACTACCACCGGGTCTCTCGTACACATGAACAGACCCCAGCCTCCCGCAGGAGGGACCTGCACTCACCCGTGGTGTCCCAGTTCCAGCATCCCTTTCTAAACAGCAAAAGAACAAGTGTTCAGGACCTCGTCAGGTCTGTTTCCAAGTAAGGAGTAATCACCTATGGCTTGGGCATCTTCTGACTGCACAATCAAAAAGCACTCAAAATCTGACTTTCAGGAGTTTCAATCCCATGCTAATTCTTGATTCCTGGAGCTGAATTAGTTCCTGAGAACAAGTTAGGTAGCAAATCCCTTCTGACAATGAGGTTCCCTCTCCAAGGACCTCACGTAATCAGACTTAACCTGCCAAGCCCCAGCATCCTACTCTGGATGGAGCAAAGGGAGCAGACATGCTTTCCGTAATAGCACTTGCCAAAAGATGATAGAAAACTGCCTCCAAACCAGCCACACCTGGGTCTCACACTGGGAAACTGCCAAGGGTGAGCCTTGCAGCGAGGGGGGAAATAACTGCCGTTTCTGCTGAGCACACAGGAGCTGTGCTCAAGGAAGTCAGACCTGAAGGACTGCCCAGAGGGCTCGGCCAAGCAGCCAGCCCAGAGCCCTGTGCGCTACAGCCGGTAACAGCACAGCTTGCAAGAGAACGGGGGAAGAGGGCAGTCTTTATGGCAACAGCCACATCTTCCAATAGTGCTTCTGAAGGGAGATCGGGGTCCTCGCAGAGCAGGAAGGAGCACAAGGTAGGAGAGGAACCACCTGCGCTCCCACCGCTGTTCCTTCCTCTGCAGCCCCGTGTCCCACCAGCCAGCTCACCTCCACTCAAAAGATCTGGGAGTTTTTCCTCTCTGGAGAGCTAAATCCAGTGCACAACCCCCCCTGAAGAGGGAGGCTCGGCTTGCCCCAGTGGGTGGGCATCTCAAAAGCATTTGAAACAAACAGCTTGAGTTGTGGGGCTGGAGAATGAGAGGTAAGGGCTGGACAGGGATCCTTGAAATAAAGGCAAGACAGAAAGCAAGGAGACAGATGCCATCTCGAGGAGAGGAGTCTGCAGTGGGAATTACTGTGGAGGCACCCCCCAGGCTCCTGTAACCCTCCTCACCTGACGGTCAAGGTCACAGGTGCAGGGGACCCATCCACACTGAACCGGAATTCTTCTGTGAACTGCCCCAGGGCGGTGGAACTGAAGGAGATCTGGATGACTTGGAGGCCATCTGGTAAAACGATGCCCTCCTGGGGGAGAAAGGAGAAGCAGGAGCCCTGAGCGGTCGCTGGAGGGACCAACTTGAAGGGGGCATCGATGACTCCTTTGTTAAACAGGACCACCTGCAGCAGCAAGAAAACAAAATGGAAATACATGAGGAATTTTCTTTCCTTACAGAAGGCTGATTTGTTTTCTAATTAAACTTCCACAAAAGGCAGAAGATGCTGTGTGCTGCTGCTTGGCTGAAGCTGAAGAAAACACAACAGGACAGTTTCTGCCTTTGGATTTTTGCATGCAAAAAACCCCAGTGATGACTTCACATAAAGAGAGTCACTCTGGGTTTATTCCACTGGCACAGAGCAGTCCGCTTGGACTTGCAGGGCTGAGGATGTGCTCAGCATCACCAAGGCGATGCAGACCTGCCCCAAAGAGCAGCAAAGGGCGGTCGCAGCATTACTAGCGAATCGTCACCTAACTGCTCCCGCTCCAGATGAGCCCAGTCCTGCCAAGGGCAAAACACATTCAGCTCCCATTACAGCCAGCAAGTTTACTGGATGTAGAAAATACCTCGGGACAGCCCCATAACCAGCTTCAGCAGCACTCCCCGACTCTGCTAGGGTACGTCAGTGAGGCGCATTTTATTCTTTTCTTTAATCTGAGAGTCTCTTTGTCTCTGCTCAACCAGACATGTCAAGAAAGGATGAGAGCGAGGGGCATAGCAGCTCCACCCGCTCTAAAGAATCTCTTTCATAAATATTCACAGCCATCATCTACTAATTTACCGTTATTTACTGTTCCAACAAGCTACACAATCCTGCAGCATTTGCTGAGATTCAGCAAGAAATGCCCACGCCTGCCTGTGAGTATCAGCACACTGGTGGTCACCAAACCTACCCAAAGCAAAGCTCTACAGTTTCCGAAGGCTGCAGGTGAAATCCTGCCATTTCTGTGGACTTACCTACCTGCTTGGCAGTTATTTTCCCTAAGTTTTGTCCTCACAAAACCTGTCAGAAAAACCGAGACAGAAGCAGAGGTACAGCCCTTTTTTTTTTTAATTTTGTAGCCGCTGTTGAAAACATTCATGTATTCAAATTCTGCACTGGTAACTTGGAAACTACTCATACGTTTTACACCTTCATTACAAATTGCACTTAGGGATCCTACACTGAGGTTTACCTCCAGTCTGGCTACTAATACAGCACTTACAGTATCATCTACTTATGCACATTTTCTCCAGTAATGAAACCAATAAATGGATATATATAGAATCAATAAAGAATCAGCATTCAAAAATGCATACAGTGCACAGTATTTTGGTAAGAAAACACCTTAACGTGTCCTTCCCTGTAAAAGTCAAGCTTTTGAAAGTGTCTGGCATGATGTATTGCCTCATTTTCTACCTCTTTCAGTCGCTGTATCTTTTTGTTTGCGGTTTTTATTTTGAGAAAACTTGCCACAATCGGCGGGGGGAGGCAAATACGCAGAAAGCTCCTTTGCTTCATTTCCAGAACTGCCCTGCTCTGTTCATAGAGCCAGAGGGGCACCAGGTCTGAAGGGTGGCAGGAGGCTGCTCAGCAGGGACAGCGCTCCCGGTGCCTGCGCGGGCAGCTCTGCGCGGGGAGGCTGCCCGGCTTCCCTCCGGCGCCAGGAACCAGCTGGATGCGCTTCACTGAAAGGTGTTTGCAACGGACTCGAGTCGGAACACAACACGTTTGTTCCAGCTGCTTTTTAACCGCCAGGGTACCAGGGTGCTGAAACCTGGGTGCATCATCTAGGGCTGAAACAAAAGCCCCTGACCTTTTTGACCCGGTGTTGCTTTCATGTGTCAAGGGCTGGATTTTCTGCACGAAGCCTCCCAGCTGATCTCAAAGGGAGGTTGCCAAAACGCAGGGATCGGGGCTTTGTGGACAACATACGCACCTTTCAGACCCCATCAAAACTATCCAGATTCTGCAAAAACTCCCACATTTAACTTACATCAAATAATCCATGCACATAACTGCCTGTGTTGCCAGAAATCCAGCAGGTCCACAAAGCTCACTGCTGCCAGGGGCCATCAGGATCCACCCCAACCCCAGCAAGCCCCACTGCTCACCTCATAGCTGTGGGCTGATCCAACAGAAACCTTCCCGATGTCCAGCTGGTCAAAGCTGAAGCGGAGCTGGGGCCCTATGCCGCTCCCTTTGATGTGCAGGGGCAGCCTGGTCTCACGGGCCTGGGGAGAGGTTGCCATGTCAGTACAGAATTCCTTCGGTTCGCCTGGATTTTCCAGGCAGCCTCAGTGCTAGTCCCTGACTCCGGGCTGGGTGGCACCAGCACTAGGTGCTCTGTGAAAAGATAAACTTTGCGGCTGGTTTCTAACTTCTGACGGAGCCCTTGGGCTGGTTTGTAACTTAGCAATCAGTTTGCACCCTCAGAAAGTGATGCTGCATATAAAACATGATTTCTGAATTCCTTCCCATGCACTTAAACGAGCTTTGAAATCCATTCAGAGAAGGCACAAAGCTCACAAAACAGAGCCGGAGAGAAAAACCTGCTGTCTGTATCACTGCAATCGGAGACGACCGCACAGGAGCTGAGAAGTATGAGCCCAAGCAAGGCAAAGCAGCCTGCTGACAGCGATACCCCAGCAGCCTGCTGACAGCGACGCGCGCACCCGAGCGCTGCCTCAAGCAGGCAGAGCATCTCAGCCACCACCTGCGCCTAACGCAGGGCTCCGTACCGGGGCGCTCCAGGGCTCACCGCCTGCAGCAGCGCCTTGTTAAGACAGGGCTTTACGGTCTCCAGCGAGCAGCACTCACCTGTTCCCACCATCAAACCAAGAGCTCAGCTTTGTAAAGATGCCCCACCTGAAGCATGCCGAGCAGTTACGGAAAACCAGCCTCCTCGCTACTGAAACCAGATAAGCTCTAAGTGTACTGCTAACACACATACCCCTTGCTGCAAAGGCAACTGAGACCACAAGGCTTACAGCTGAACTCCAAGATGCTCATTTTCTTCCTTAAGTCTGCTAAGATGGCATAGTGCAGGATCTTTCAGTCTGAAGGCTTTCCTGAACCACTGGAGCAGCCTAAAGTGCCTGAATTCTAGCTCAGATTTTGGCTTAGGTCACCCTGCCATCCCATTCTACTCTTGTACGGAAAGCGAGTAGCACAAGGAGCAGAAGAAAGCCCCAGAAGTTGTACACAACCGTCACTGTGGCTTTTGTGCAAAACTATGGCTCTACCCTTTGAGCTCCTTTTGTGTGACACCCACCATTAACTAAAGCTTAGGGACTGAAAGTTGGTTTCTTTTTTTATAAAAGTCTGCTGCTTAGTCATTCCAGAATGTCCAAACCAGCCTCTTATTGCAAAGAGCAGCCCACGTGTGACTAGATCACGACTCGGAAAAAACCCTCCTGGAACAGCCTTTTCAGTGATCCCTGACTTTGGGCTTGCAACCGTGGCACGGGGATGTTTGATCACGTCCAAAGCCAGAAAGGAAGAGCTAGGGAGCTTTTGCTGAATTCAGTGGGTTTTAAGTGGATCCAGCCGAAGGCCAGCTGACAGCAGAGATGAGTTACACTTCACAGCTCAGGCACGCATCAGAGGGCTGTGTACTTCTATTGCACAGACACCCGAAAAGAGGCAGTACTGGGTGCTTGCTGTTCAGAAGATTTTTCCATCTTGCATCATATGTGGCTTAATTTTCATTAAAAACTTGACATTCTAAACCATCAGAGCTCTTAGAAAATGACAAAGATTTCCAAGGGACAAGTTTTGTCCATAATCATGGGTGAGGCACGTCCCATGGCCACTATCATCAAAAAAAATCAGGGGCCATTCTTTCCCTTCTGCAGCAGGCCCTCAGCCTCTCCTGGAAGGTCTGCGGAAGCTATCCTTTCTTCTGCCCCTACACTGATGCTGGAACTTTAGGAAACCCTGGGAGTTTTACGCTCTCTCCTTCCAGGTGAACCTCAGAGAGTGCTCTCCTGAAAGGAGGAGGAGCAGAGTAAAATACAGACCATTCAGGACAGCCGAGAGAAAAAGAAAGAAAAAAGAGAGTATGTCCTGCTCCTCGCTAGCAGCTGGGGCTTCCAGGAGCACCCAGCCGCTGCCCAAGGCCTGGGTACCCCGGGCTGGGACCGTGTGATGCTCCCACCGCAGCATGTCCCAGAGCACATGGACCAGGGCATGGAGGGGCCGCAGCCTCCTTGTCCTCAGTCCCAAAGCCACACCTGGTTCTGTGGAGTGAGAATTCGGATCTCAGTCGGGTTAACACCTTGGCACGTCATGGAGGGATTACAACTCGGCATTCAAAGAAATAGGGGTGTGGGTGGCCCAACAGCACAGAACTGTTTCCCAGGTCCCTAACTTCTGCTGCTTTCTGGCACTCATTTTTTTGCCCACAGAACGTCCCCAGGTTTTGAGATTGGTTTTGAATGTGATTCTCATCCAACCACATCAACACAGAGATCCAGTTTTACACGATGTAGGACACGGCAAGGTGAAGGAGTGATCAGCTTTTAGGATTTTGATTCTCCCTGCAAAAGTGGCTTAGAAATGGGTTTTGGAAGAAATCAGACGAATTCCATATCCAGAAAAAAACAACAAAAAAAAGAATTTTAGGTGACTGAGCCCCCCCACCATGTGCTTCCTTCCAGCACTCAAGAGCCATGGCTTTATTTGCATGAATAACTAAGAAAGTTCATTTTGAGCTTAAACAAAACAGATTTCAAACCACTTCTTAACTGCTGGCTTTGCAAGTTGCACAGTGCTGATGAGTTCTGTAAATCACCTGATCCAGAAGTGTTCGGCTAAGCAATTTATGGAGGCAACTGCAAAAAAAACGTGGAGGCCAGCCACTTCCCCGTGGGGCTTGAGATCCAGCTGCACATTTCACAGTGCTGCACTAGGGCAAAGCTTCTAAATATTCCCTGCAAGGGGCACACGCTGTCTGCAAATCGTCCTCCAAAGGGATCTGTGACTGGCATGCAAATGCACGAGGAAGGCAGTCACACTGCTCAGAGTCGTCAAGAAGCAAAATTAATGACTCCCTAGTTAAAGATCACTGGTTTCTTCTTTAAACTCTTTTTGCACCCTGGGACAGTTTCCACCCTGACGATACAGCGGCTCAGCTCTGTTTTGTGAGGGATGGGGGGTAGGTGACCTCCTTGAGGTCCTCTCCCAAGGGGCCCATGGAAGAGTTCAGATCTCCTGAGGGACCACGAGGGTTTTTCCAGAGCAGGCTCCTCTTTCTAAACACCGATCGCTTGCCCAGCTCTGTTTCCTGTAACTCCCAGGTTGCATGTAAGTAATTTTCCTATTTCTCTGCCACAACAACAACAACAGCTCTCCAGGCACAACCCTTGGAGATCCCTACAGCAAAGTGATGGACAGCCCCACCACCAGAGCAAAAATCCCAGGGCCAGGAGCACAGCGCTGAGCCAGGATTCCCTTGGGAGCAACTTTTTAAATCAATCCTTTCCTTCCACAGCTCTAACAACTGCAGCTGGCGGCCAGGAAGGCGGTTTGTTAACACGAGCCCTGGTTAATTACTGTAGGTGGCATTTGCCAAGTAAACCCTGCGCAATTACCGTATAAATAAAAAGCTGTTTCATGGCCTTTGTATCTGTCAGCTTGGAGCAGTAAGGAATGGCTCGAAGCAGCTGGGTTAGTGATCTCAGCACCCTCCAGAACGGGAGCCTGGCTGCTGGGGACCACGGGCCTCGCACCTCCTTCCTCTTAGATGGGGAAACCCAGAGTGTTCCCTGGATGGAAATCTGACAGGGACCTCCCACTCTTGAAAAACACCTCAAGCAGCACCACACGGACGGAGAGGAAGGACAAGGTAACCTGAACCACGGAGCTTGCTGCAAGCATTCCCTGCCCCGTGCCAGCACAGCAAGGCCATCACCTCTGTAAGGGCAAAGGCGGCGTAACTCGGTGGGTCAGTGATAACCGCTCCCAGAAAAAGACCTGACAGCACTCCTGTAAGTCGGGAGGAGCATAAAGCTTGTCTAGCAGACTGCTCGCACTCTGACTTCTGGGGAGGGTGCTCACCCTGCTGAGGACAGCGAGCCCTGTAACACGCGACCCAGATGAAGCATAGACTTGAGCCACGAGGTGACGATTCCCACGCAGGGACAGCAGCACACGTGTGGCACTTTCACAGACACCCTGCGCTCAGCAGGGCTCAGCCACCTACGGTCTGGCAGCGCCTGGAGAGCGGGAGGTGACCCAGGGGCAGGGAGCACGATTCACTCAGCTCCTACCGCCTCAGGAGCCCAGTGGTGCATCCACGTAATAAAGGCTCCTCCTGGAGGTCTGTAGGGGCTTAGTGCCCATCCACCAAAGCTCTTCTGCTGTGTACCTCTCTGCCTTTACAAACACCTTGCAGCACAACGAATGCATGGTATGAAAGCTCGCTGCTTTGGCTGCTCTGGGATCAGCGGTCGGAGCCAGGCGCGCTAAGCCCTGGCTCTGCACAGACCAGCTGGGAGCCACAGGGACAGCAGGAAGGTGCCGGCACTGCCCTGCTGACCACCGGCCCTGACTAGAAATTCCGTGGGAACCAACTGGGCTGGAAGAGTATTTGTGCCTCGCCTTTGCTGTGGGTAGCAGGAGGAGGAGAAAGGAGCTGTACCTGAGATGTCGCAGTAGACTGTTGATACACTCTGGCTTCTCGGGGTTTGAAGATCACGTAAATTTCAACTGAAGAATTTGGCCAGACATCTCCCTCCTAAGACAGGAGACAACAAACCATTTATCTTCAAACGTTACATT